>NC_092510.1:80038669-80338928 GCF_047511675.1 Marmota flaviventris
TTTTTATTCCCAACCATAATAAAAAACAGGTTCTCCATTCAATCTGATGCTTCAGAAGTCAGAGGATTCCACATGGTCCCTTCCGTGATATTTGGAAATGCATTCTGATGGTGTCCCAGGCAATCAGCAGGAGGTCCGCTGCACTGTGGGTTTATCATGCTCACTGTGGTTTGGACAGCAGCTGCGTGGAAGTCCCAAAATGGTAATCGATTTCCTCCCAAAGATACTAAGCCTGCTCACCAGCTACCAAGCATATTTCTTCCTTGGTGTGCAACTTCAAGATGTGATATGGAGTTACAGAAATTAGAACTATACTTTCTTTCAAAGTAGCAATGAGGAGTTCCAGAGTTGCTTCAAATAGAAAAAAATAATGCCAGAGATAATCTGTTCATCACTTTGCAAAAATTGTTCTGATTATATTTCTTGAGAGACTATCTTTGAGATGAAGTGTTCTATGTTTCAGCTATTTTATCCTAATGCTGTAAGTCTATGTGTAGTTGGGATGCATTTTACAGGGAAAGTAACTCATTAAGAATATTTAGATTATAAAAAAGCAATAAATGCTCTGCTGCCATTTGCCTTCTATAGAAAACTTACATTCAGAATCTGCATTTTCCCCCCACATTTTGTGAGCATATTGAAAATTATGAATGCATTTTAAATTTCAATTTTAAAAGCTCATCGTTTTTGAGACTAAAATCCGCAGTTCTTTATTCAGAAGATCCACATTGTATATCTAGAGTGGGGGATGCCATGAGATAACTTTTGTTATGTTATGTTTACTAATAATTATTTTTTGTTGTTGTTGTTGAAGTGACTATTCATAACTTGGGTCCATATTGTTGTTTTATACATTCAGGTACTTATGGAAAATTTTAAAATTATTTATTTATTCTTAATGGACAAAATCAATATATACATAACACATGTGTATAAGATTTAACATATTTTGATATATGAATACATTGTGGAATGACTAACCAAGCTAATTAACATATATATTGCTGTGTGTACCCTACAATTTGTATATTAAGATTATCTAAAATCTATTCTCGATACACCGAGCCTGGAGCGGCCGAATTCCGGCTCCCGGAACTGCTCTGGCCCAGGGCTAAAGAACCCACGGAAACTGCTTCTCGGTCCGTGTCCTGCTGAATCCTGTGGAGGTAAATACCAACCGAGCCTTCATAGGCAGTGGCAACAGGATTGAGACGGGGCTTGTGAGGGCCGGTCAGGACACACCCGTTGCTTTGGTCACCCGGCAAAGGGAATGAAATGCTGCCATTCGCATGGGATACCAACATGGCAGAGATCTGATGTCATCAGAAAGTGGCGGAGGAGAGAACTTCATCGATACCAGCGGCGACAGAAACAGTTGGTCTCCTGGTAAAGAAAGTGAGTCACAAACACCCAAGTCTCTCTCACTTTGTCATCAAGCCAGAGGGGCAGAGCAGAGCCACCGCCCGCACCCGGAACAGGCCCAGCGGCCCGCCGGCGTGGTAGTTACGTCACCCCAATTGGAGTAGGGGCAGAGCAGAGACTCCACCTGTGCCCGCAAGGAAGGCAGACCTGCAACCGACCAGCAGAACAGGCCCAGAGGTCCGCGGGCGTGGTAGGAGGGGCAGAGCAGAGCCGCCATCCGTGGCTGCAAGGTAGGCAGACCTGCGACCGACCAGCGGATCAGGCCCAGCGTCCTGCCGGCGTGGTACACACGTCACCCCAATTGGAGTAGGGGCAGAGCAGAGCCTTCGCCCTCGCCCGGAACAGGTCCAACGACCCACCGGCGTGGTAGTCATGACACCCCAATTGGAGTAGGGGCAGAGCAGAGCCGCCACCCGTGCCCGCAAGGTAGGCAGACCTGCGACCGACCAGCAGAACAGGCCCAGTGGCCTGCCGGCGCGACAGACACGTCACCCCATTTGGAATAGGGGCAGAGCAGAGCCGCCATCCGCGGCTGCAAGGTACACAGACCTGCGACCGATCGGCAGATCAGGCCCAGCGTCCTGCCGGCATGGTACACACGTCACCCCAATTGGATTAGGGGCAGAGCAGAGCCGCCGCCTGCACCCGGAACAGGCCCAGCAACCTGCCAGCATGGTAGTCGCGTCACCCCAATTGGAGTAGGGGCAGAGCAGAGCTGCCACCCGCGCCCACAAGGTAGGCAGACCTACGACCGACCGGAAGAACAGGCCCAGAGGTCCGCGGGTGTGGTACTCAGGTCACCCCAATTGGAGTAGGGGCAGAGCAGAGCCCTCGCCCACACCCAGAACAGGCCCAGCGGCCCGCCGGCGCGGTAGTCACATCACCCCAATTGGAGTAGGGGCAGAGCAGAGCCACCGCCCAAGCCCGGAACAGGCCCAGCGACCCGCTGGCGTGGTAGACACGTCACCCCAATTGGAGTAAGGGCAAAGCAGAGCTGCCGCCCGCGCCTGCAAGGTAGGCAGACCTGCGACTGACCGGCAAAACAGGCCCAGCGGCCCGTCAGTGTGGTAGACAGATCACCCCAATTGGAGGAGGAGCACAGCCGCCGCCCGACCCTGCAAGGGAGAATTTTCAACTATACAAGAGCAATATAAATATATAGGGGGAAAATTTCAAAAACACAACAGTTTCACCAAGCAGAAAGAAACACAAGCAGTATGAAAAGACAAGGAAAGAAAGGACCACAAGCAATGCAGTTCAACTCAACTTTATAAGAGGTAATAGCTGCAGCAGATGGAATGTCAGATAAAGAATTCAGGATATACATGCTTCAGATGATCTGGAGTATCAAGGAAGACATTAGACAGCAAAATCAGACAATGAAAGATCACTTCGACAATGAATTACATAAACAAATCCAGGAAGCAAAAGATCAACTATACAGGGAGATAGAGGTTATAAAAATCAAACAAACAGAAATCCTAGAAATGCAGGAAGCAATAAACCAACTTAAAAACTCAATTGAGAATACTACCAGCAGAGTAGAACACTTAGAAGATAGAACATCAGACAATGAAGACAAAGTATTTCAACTTGAAAAGAACATAGACAGCTCAGCAAGACTGTTAAGAAACCATGAGCACAACATCCAAGAAATATGGGATAACATAAAGAGACCAAACTTAAGAGTCATTGGGATACAGGAAGGTATAGAGGTCCAAACCAAAGGAATGAGCAATCTATTCAATGAAATAATAGGAGAAAACTTCCCAGACTTGAAGAATGAGACAGAATCCCAAATTCTAGAAACCTACAGGACGCCAAATGTGCAAAATTATAAGAGATCCACACCTAGACACATTATAATGAAGATGCCCAACATACAGAATAAGGAGAGAATTTTAAAAGCTACAAGAGAAAGGAAGCAGATTACATTTAGGGGCAAGCCAATCAGGATAACAGCTGATCTTTCAACACAGACTCTGAAAGCTAGAAGATCCTGGAATAACATATTTCAAACACTGAAAGAAAATGGGTTCCAACCAAGAATTGTGTATCCAGCGAAATTAAGCTTCAGGATGGAAGATGAAATTAAAACCTTCCACGACAAACAAAAGTTAAAAGAATTTGCAGCTAGAAAACCATCTCTTCAAAACATCCTCGGCAAAACATTACAGGAAGAGGAAATGGAAAATAACAATGAAAACCAACAGTGGGAGGTAGGACCGTAAAGTGGGGGGGAATAATCAAAGAGGAAAACAAACCATGTTTAGTAACATAAATAAACAAATATGGCTGGAAGAACAACCCATATCTCAATAATAACCCTAAATGTTAATGGCTTAAACTCACCAATTAAGAGACACAGGCTAGTAGAATGGATCACAAAACAAGACCCAACAATATGCTGCCTACAGGAGACGCATTTGATAGGAAAAGACATACATAGACAGAACGTGAAAGGTTGGGAAAAATCATATCACTCATATGGGCTTCGGAAACAAGCAGGAGTGTCCATACTCATATCAAATAAAATAGATTTCAAGCCAAAGTTAATCAAAAGGGATAAAGAGGGACACTACATACTGCTTAAGGGAACCATACACCAACAAGACATAACAATCATAAATATATATGCCCCAAACAATGGGGCAGCTATGTTCATCAAACAAACTCTTCTCAAGTTCAAGAGTCTAATAGACCACCATACAATAATCATGGGAGACTTCAACACACCTCTCTCACCACTGGACAGATCTTCCAAACAAAAGTTGAATAAGGAAACTATAGAACTCAATAACACAATTAATAACCTAGACTTAATTGACATATATAGAATATGCCACCCAACATCAAGCAGTTACACTTTTTTCTCAGCAGCACATGGATCCTTCTCAAAAATAGATCATATATTATGTCACAGGGCAACTCTTAGACAATATAAAGGAGTAGAGATAATACCATGCATCTTATCTGATCATAATGGAATGAAACTGAAAATCAACGATAAAAGAAGGAAGGAAAAAGCATGCATCACTTGGATAATGAACAATAGGTTACTGAATGATCAATGGGTTAAAGAAGACATCAAGGAGGAAATTAAAACATTCTTAGAGATAAATGGAAACACAGACACAACATATCGGAATCTATGGGACACATTGAAAGCAGTTCTAAGAGGAAAATTCATTGCTTGGAGTTCATTCCTTAAAAAAAGAAAAAACCAACAAATAAATGATCTCATACTTCATCTCAAAATCCTAGAAAAAGAAGAGCAAAACAACAGCAAAAGAAGTAGAAGGCAAGAAATAATTAAAATCAGAGCTGAAATTAATGAAATCGAAACAAAAGAAACAATTGAAAAAATTGACAAAACTAAAAGTTGGTTCTTTGAAAAAATAAATAAAATCGAAAGACACTTAGCCATGCTAACAAAGAGAAGAAGAGAGAGAACTCAAATTACTAGCATACGGGATGAAAAAGGCAATATCACAACAGACACTTCAGAAATACAGAAGATAATCAGAAATTATTTTGAATCCTTACACTCCAATAAAATAGAAGATAGTGAAGGCATCGATAAATTTCTTAAGTCATATGATCTGCCCAGATTGAGTCAGGAGGATATAGACAACCTAAACAGACCAATATCAATTGAGGAAATAGAAGAAACCATCAAAAGACTACCAACTAAGAAAAGCCCAGGACCGGATGGGTATACAGCAGAGTTTTACAAAACCTTTAAAGAAGAACTAATACCAATACTTTTCAAGCTATTTCAGGAAATAGAAAAAGAGGGAGAACTTCCAAATTCATTTTACGAGGCCAACATCACCCTGATTCCTAAACCAGATAAAGACACTTCAAAAAAAGAAAACTACAGACCAATATCTCTAATGAACCTAGATGCAAAAATCCTCAATAAAATTCTGGCCACTCGGATAAAAAAACATATCAAAAAAATTGTGCACCATGATCAAGTAGGATTCATCCCTGGGATGCAAGGCTGGTTCAATATACGGAAATCAATAAGTGTTATTCACCACATCAATAGACTTAAAAATAAGAACCATATGATCATCTCGATAGATGCGGAAAAAGCATTCGACAAAGTACAGCATCCCTTTATGTTCAAAACTCTGGAAAAACTAGGGATAACAGGAACATACCTCAATATTGTAAAAGCAATTGTGCTAAGCCTCAGGCTAGCATCATTCTGAATGGAGAAAAATTGAAGGCATTCCCTCTAAAATCTGGAACAAGACAGGGATGCCCTCTCTCACCACTTCTGTTCAACATAGTTGTCAAAACACTGGCCAGAGCAATTAGACATACGAAAGAAATTAAAGGCATAAAAATAGGAAAAGAAGAACTTAAATTATCACTATTTGCAGCTGACATGATTCTATACCTAGCAGACCCAAAAGGGTCTACAAAGAAACTATTAGAGCTAATAAATGAATTCAGCAAAGTGGCAGGATATAAAATCAACACGCATAAATCAAAGGCATTCCTGTATATCAGCGACAAATCCTCTGAAATGGAAATGACGACAACCACTCCATTCACAATATCCTCAAAAAAAATAAAATATTTGGGAATCAACCTAACAAAAGAGGTGGAAGGCTTATACAATGAAAACTACAGAACCCTAAAGAGAGAAATAGAAGAAGATCTTAGAAGATGGAAAAATATACCCTGTTCATGGATAGGCAGAACTAACATCATCAAAATGGCGATATTACCCAAAGTTCTCTATAGGTTTAATGCAATGCCAATCAAAATCCCAACGGCATTTCTTGTAGAAATAGAGAAAGCAATCATGAAATTCATATGGAAAAATAAAAGACCCAGAATAGCAAAAACAATGCTAAGCAGGAAGTGTGAATCAGGCGGTATAGCGATACCAGACTTCAAACTATACTACAGAGCAATAGTAACAAAAACAGCATGGTACTGGTACCAAAACAGGCGGGTGGACCAATGGTACAGAATAGAGGACACAGAACCCAATCCACAAAACTACAACTATCTTATATTTGATAAAGGGGCTAAAAGCATGCAATGGAGGAAGGATAGCATCTTCAACAAATGGTGCTGGGAAAACTGGAAATCCATATGCAACAAAATGAAACTGAATCCCTTTCTCTCGCCATGCACAAAAGTTAATTCAAAATGGATCAAGGAGCTTGATATCAAATCAGAGACACGGCGTCTGATAGAAGAAAAAGTTGGCTACGATCTACATACTGTGGGGTCGGGCTCCAAATTCCTCAATAGAACACCCATAGCACAAGAGTTAATAACTAGAATCAACAAATGGGACTTACTCAAACTAAAAATTTTTTCTCAGCAAAAGAAACAATAAGAGAGGTAAATAGGGAGCCTACATCCTGGGAACAAATCTTTACTCCTCACACTTCAGATAGAGCCTAATATCCAGAGTATACAAAGAACTCCAAAAATTAGACAATAAGATAACAAACAACCCAATCAACAAATGGGCCAAGGACCTGAACAGACACTTCTCAGAGGAGGACATACAATCAATCAACAAGTACATGAAAAAATGCTCACCATCTCTAGCAGTCAGAGAAATGCAAATCAAAACCACCCTAAGATACCATCTCACTCCAGTAAGATTGGCAGCCAGTATGAAGTCAAACAACAACAAGTGCTGGCGAGGATGTGGGGAAAAGGGTACACTTGTACATTGCTGGTGGGACTGCAAATTGGTGCAGCCAATTTGGAAAGCAGTATGGAGATTTCTTGGAAAGCTGGGAATGGAACCACCATTTGACCCAGCTATTCCCCTTCTCGGTCTATTCCCTAAAGACCTAAAAAGAGCATGCTACAGGGACACTGCTACATCGATGTTCATAGCAGCACAATTCACAATAGCAAGACTGTGGAACCAACCTAGATGCCCTTCAATAGATGAATGGATAAAAAAAATGTGGCATTTATACACAGTGAAGTATTTCTCTGCATTAAAAAATGACAAAATCATAGAATTTGCAGGGAAATGGATGGCACTAGAGCAGATTATGCTAAGTGAAGCTAGCCAATCCCTAAAAAACAAATGCTAAATGTCTTCTTTGATATAAGGAGAGTAACTAAGAACAGAGTAGGGACGAAGAGCATGAGAAGAAGATCAACATTAAACAGGGATGAGAGGTGGGAGGGAAAGGGAGAGAAAAGGGAAATTGCATGGAAATGGAAGGAGACCCTCAGGGTTATACAAAATTACATACAAGAGGAAGTGAGGGGAAAGGGAAAAATAATACAAGGGGGAGAAATGAATGACAGTAGAGGGGGTAGAGAGAGAAGAGGGGAGGGGAGGGGAGGGGAGGGGGATAGTAGAGGATAGGAAAGGCAGCAGAATACAACAGACACTAGTATGGCAATATGTAAATCAATGGATGTGTAACTGATGTGATTCTGCAATCTGTATACGGGGTAAAAATGGGAGTTCATAACCCACTTGAATCAAAGTGTGAAATATGATATATCAAGAACTATGTAATGTTTTGAACAACCAACAATAAAAATTAAAAAAAAAAAGAAGTGATGATCCTATGTCTGTTCTGATTTGATGCTCTGTCAACAGTAGGGATTGGGTTCGTGCCACTGAAAATCATGTGTGTGTGTGTGCACAGGGTGTACTTGAAGAGCTTTTAGGAAAGAAGTCCTCCTGTCCATTTATATTTAATGAATATGAATATTCATTCATATTCAGCTCCACGACCCTGCAGAAATAGGGTCTGTGGAGATGTGAAGTTTTGTTTTACTTTTTCTTCTTCCCCAAAGCTCTGAGGAAAATGCAATAGAAATAACGTTTGGGGAGTTGTTTTTTTGAAACTGATTAAAGCAAAAGATAAAAAAAAAATCTATTCTCAGTAATTTTCAAATATGGAAGTCCAGTTTTTAATTAAGTTTCATCATTATTATTATTATCATTATTATTATTATTATTATTCCTGATACATAGGAATGCTTTTATATTCTTGATGCTATACCCTTTGTCCATTTGGGGGTTTTGTTTTACACATTTAGATTTTGAATATAATGGATATGATTTCTGTTCGATCAAATTTATTACTTTAGACACATGAACAATTGTTTCAACACAGTTGTTAAATAGCCCATCCTTTCTGGTCCTGATTTTCAAGTCACTGCTGCCGTTCAAAAACATGTTTCTATCTTAAGTAACAAAATAAAGTAGCAAAAATAACAAAATTTCTTATCAAAGGCTATTTAATGCTTTTGGACTCTCCTTAATCCTATATTGTATTTTCTCAATTAATATACATATTTATTAAGAGTTATTTTTTATCAAGTCTTTTTTGTTGATGTTCTTTTGAGTTATACATGACAGAAGAGCATATTTTGACATATTTACACAAACATGAAGTATATCTTATTCTAATTAGGATCCCAGTCTTGTGGATATACACAATGGTGAGAGTCACTGTGGTGTATTCATGTATGTAGATAGGAAAGTTTGGTCAGATTCATTTATTCCACTGTCTTTCCTATTCCCATCCCCTGTCCCTTCTCTTCATTCCCCTTGGTCTCATTCACTGAACTTCCATTCTTTCCCTCCCTGCTCTTGTTGTGTGTTAGCATCCACCTATCAGAGAGAACATTTGACCCTTTATCTGGCAAAGATATTCCTTCCACCTAAAAGTCATCCTCAAAAGTAAGTTTTCTCCTCTTGGCTCTGTATAATTTTTCATAAATTGTAGAATCTGCTTGACAATTTCCATAACAGTTCCTGATAGGATTTTGTATAAATCCCATTGTATTTAAAGATTAATTTGCATAAACTTGACACCTTTAACACATCACACCATTGTTATTTGTTTGCATGTATTATCCATCCATTTATTTAGAAACTATTTAATGTTTCTTTAGTTGTATAATTTCTGTGAATAAATTTTCTTAGGGACATTTGTGGAAACTTGATTGTTTTGGTACTCCTGGGAATGGAATCTTTTAAAAATTATTTTCCAGTGCCCTTGTTCAGCAAGTCTTTTTATGTATTAGTCACATGTAATATTAATTATAAAGATGTTAGCTAATTGTTTTAAATAATTAGTTGAAAAGAAAGGAGAAAAAAAGGATACAGAATGTGGGGGAAATGCACAACAGAAAAAAGATAGAGAAAGAAAACAAGATTCAGGAGTTATGGTAAATGTCAGTGCAGTATTTCCAGTTTAATAACAGAGATTATTTGATGCAACATGAACAACATCAATGACAACTATTTGTTGTCTGTCAGGAAAATTTTAAAGATATAAATGTATTAGTCAGCATTCCATCCTTGTGACCAAATTCTTGAAAATTTCAGCTTAAAGGAGGAAAGATGTACTTTGTCTCCTTGTCTCAGAGGTTCCAGTCCATAGTTGCTTTGTCCCATCATTGGGGCCTGTGACAAAGCAGAACGTCATGGCGGGAAGCAGTGTTTTAGTTATCTTTTTTGTGGCTGTGACCAAAAGACCTGACAAGAACAAGGTAGAAGAGCAAAGGTTTATTTGGGGTTCATGGTTTTAGAGGTCTCAGTCCATAGATGGCTGGCTCCATTGCTTGAGTCTAAGGTGAGGCAGAATATCATGGAGGAAAAGTATAGAGGAAGAAAGCAGCTCAGGATGTGGCACCAGGAAGGAGAGAGAGAGAGAGAGAGAGAGAGAGAGAGAGAGAGAGAGAGAGAGAGAGAGAGAAACAGACACTAAGCTCAGCTCACCAGAGACAAAACATATACCCCAAAAGCACACCTCTGATGACCCACCTCCTCCAGCCACACCCTACCTGCCTACAGTTACCACCCAGCTAATCCCTATCAATGGACTAATGCACTGGTTAGATCAAGACTCTCATAACCCAACTCTTTCACCTGTAAACTTTCTTGCATTGTCTCTCACATGAGCTTATGGGAGATTCCACATATCTAAACCGTAACATGGAGCAAAGCTCCTCTTGACTCATTATGATTGGGAACAAGGTCAGGAACAAGATATACCCTTCAAAGACACACCCCCAGTGACCTACTTCCTCCAACAAGGCCCCTCTTCCTAATAGCCCAAGGGACTTACCCACTGAGGTGAGCCCCCCAGGCTCCAGTTACTTCCCCAAAGCCCCACTCTGAACATTACTGTTTTGGAAACCAAGCTTTCAACACATGAGTCTTTGGGGGACATGTCATATTCAAACTGTAACCGTTAAAAAAAAATTGAGAATAAAATATAGGAAAAGGCAATATTGCATATTTGGAAATTAGCATATAGGTACTTGAAAGATAGTAACCTAAATGAAACCATAGTACTTATATTAAGACTAAATAGATTTTAAGCTAAAAAGATTATTTGTACATAATTACAGTATATTTCTTTTCATTGCTTTGTGTGTTTATGTCTCCCATATGTATATATACACACACACATATATATATATACCATATGTGTGTTTCATATATTTTGATATGTGAATATGTACATATACAACTTTTATCTCAATGTACACATAAATTTGAAAACACCCTGAATGTAGTACACACACATAGAAATGCAGTTGCTAAGTCAAAATATATGTCTATGTTTAAACAGTGGTTTTCATTTAAGATATACATTTTATGTTGCAACTCAGTACACATAAAACTTTTAATTCATAGAGCAATAATTATCCTTACTGCATGCAGTACATTCTGACATTTTTATTCTACTCCATTCTGTTTTATTTCATTCCATTCTATTCCATCCCGTTTTTAAAATGCTAGCCTCAATTCTATAAATTGGTTTTTCTACATATCAATGGAATAGGGCCTGTGTTTCCCAAAACATCAATTCACCAATCTACAGGAATGCCTTCTCCTCTTCTCCCCGTCCTGCTCCTCTTCCTTTAACATTTCACCTAGAATTTTTATGAATTGTGTTCCTTAAAAATCTTCAGGATACCTAAATTACCATGTGACCTCTTAACATTTACAAGTGAAATGTTAGCTTTGTTCTCATCTCAAAAGCAAGGATAAAAATAGTTTTGATAACACAGGGTTATTATGGGGATTATATATCATCATGGGCATGCAGTACCCGGGTTCTGGCTCACAGACGATCCCCAGTAAATGGTGAAGGATCTCCCTGGGAACCTTGCATCTCTCATCTCATCCTTTTGGCTCCCAAAGCTCATCTCTAGGTATGATCAAAAGGGGAAAAGTTTTAGTAGGATAAGCCTTCTAGTTCTCCAATTGCTCATCTACATTGAATAATGTTCTTCACTCTTTTTTACTCCACATGGGATATGGGTCTACCAATGGTAGAGACCACTGAGGCTCCTGAAGGTTGTCTGTCCCAGATCACTGGGACACAGTGAGCTGCACACCCTGAGGGAAGTTTAATCAGTTATTTATATTCTTGGTTCCTGAGGGAATTGGGAAGGAATGGCCCCATCTGCTTGGGACAACAGGGATCACTCCCTAAAGATATGATGTAAACACCAATGGAATCTATTATGAAGTGAATTGTGTCTTCCGAAAAGATACAGTGAAGTCATAACTCTTGGTAACTGTGAATATGACCTTACTTGGAAATAGGGTCTTTGCAGATATAATCAAGTCAAGAAGAGATTATTAAAGTGGCTCCTTAATATTGACCCTATAACAAGAGGAGAATGCTCCATGAGATATAATCAAGTCAAGAAGAGGTTATTAGAGTGGGTCTTTAATGTTGTCCCTATAACAAGGACAGAATTCTCCATGAAGACTCAGAGACACACAGACATGCAAAGAGAGAGCCTCTGAGACAACAAGACAGAGATTGGAGAGAGTGCAAGCCCGGGAACACCGAGAATTGCCACTATCACCAGAAGTCAGAAAGGGAAGACAGGGACCCTAGCTTTCAGGGGAAGCTGAAGACATGGTTCTTCCACAGTTATGCTGGCAGCTCAGTGCCTGCTAGATCTGCACATGGAGCCAGGATGGTGATGGGGTACAAGGGGTGCTTGCATCCTGGTCTTCTGCTGGTTTTCTTCTGATTCGCTGATATCAAATGTAACACGTAACTGTGAGGGGTGATTTTCTTCTGTGAGCCACCTCACTTGACACAAACTAGGATAGTCTTCTTATTAATGTGACTTTGACTCTCTTCCTGGAGAAATCACAGTCCTGACTTAGGATGCCAAAGGCACATTTGCCTCTTTCCTTCTCTGGGCTGAACTGGAAAAGCAACAGCAGTAGGGAACCAGCCTGTGCCTTTGCCATCCAGGTAAGTGTACACCATTCCCAAGGAGTCCCCCTGGGGCTTCCTGATGGCTTCCAGGAGGACTGGAGATTTTTACCATGACTCCGAGGCATTTTATGACTTGGCTTCTGCATAACGTTCCCTCCTTATCTTCTTCTATGGTTGGTTTCCCCACCTCCCCTTTACTCCTTCTGTCTCTGCCCTATGGGACTCCTTGACATACCCCAGTGTGCCAGATTTTCTGGCCCCCATGCCTTTGTCCAGATTGTCCTCCTGCACGGAATGCTTTCCAGTCCACTGTATTCTCTTCGTCTGCTTATCACTTATCAATTCCACAAAATTCAGCCCAAATCCTTCCTATTGCCTCTCTGGGCTGTGTTATTTCCCCTGTACCAAGCCAAGCACTTTCTCCCTATCATTTAGCACACAGTGTTATCACTGGCTGTCTCTCCCAATACTGTGAGATCCTTTTCATTTCTAAATTCTCCAAGGCTAAGGCAGGAAAGATATTTACTGAATATTGGTTGAGTACTTGGTTAACATATGAATTAAGCTCAAGTGCAGTATCTTGTGCTACCTTTAAAGCCAAATCTATTGAGTTCTAACCATATAGGTGAGAAAAGGACATCTCTTTATTCTGTCCCATGAAACATGCTTGATCATTTTTTGGCTAAACAGCCAGTCTCCTGTTCCATTAGGAGACACTTTTTCAGTAACACCGTGGATTACTTTAGTATGGTTTGGGTTTGGATGCTAGGGTTTGTTTTGTGTGTGTGTGTGTGTGTGTGTGTGTTTATGTTCATGCCCACACGAAGACGTGTACACAAGCATGTTTGACATGCAGCTAGAAGAAGTTGGTACCTCATCTTCTGTTTTCTTTTCTATCCCTCCTTTTGAGCCCATGTCCAAAGAGTCAGTTTATTAACTTCTGAATTATTTATTTACATTTGAAACAATGAAATATGGTATAGGTAAGGACTTCCATCTGATGGAAAAATATTGGACTCGGGATCCAAAATTGGAACCTGTGGAGGGTGCAGAATTCTTCCTATGTCAAGGAGTTTGAGATCACCATCAGTCATGTCAAGTCCAGACCCAAACTGTGCATCCATTCATAGTCTCTGTGACCAGCACCTTTGCCATGTCCTGTACTAGCACCCTGGGGCAAAGAACCTCAAATGCAGATCTTAAAACCAAAACTCAAAAACTGCTGAAGACTAGTACATAGGTCATTAGGATGGAGCATGATAAGAGGTGTGCAAAAAAGTAGGAAACACAAAATAAAGGGTCCCTGAGGAGGTCCCTGAGGAGGGGTTACCAAGGTCAGATATAGGAAGAAGAGAATTTGCCAGATCAATGAAAAGGTGAATTTTTTCCAGGTGTGTCATATCAAAATTAATTCCTGAATACTTTAAAGTTGCTGAGTACCTAGAACATTCACCCCCTGGGTGTCCGCGCCCGGCACCCTTGATGGAGGAAGGGGTCGCCATGGAAGGTGCCCTAAGCAAAGGCTTGGAAAGCTCCCTTCCTTGCTAAGCTGGATGCTTGTTGAATGAAGACGAAGGGGAGTAAGAAGAATTCAACCTCAGTATTTTGAAGCAGTAGCAAGAAATCAGCCCCTATCACTCTAAAACCCCTGGTCATCCTGTGGTCACCAGGTGGAGTGTAGCCAACAGCATGATGGAGATAATGGAGGAAGAAGAATACCAAAAGTACTGCCACGTAGTGACTCCATAGTGAGACCACTGTTTGACTTCAGAACCTATTCTGTAGTGATTAAGGGGAAGTTTTCAAAAACCAAAGGACAAGGTAGGATAATTGATGCTCAAGAGAACCTTACAGCTATCCAAAAGTTGTCTTCAAAATTGCCATTGATCTTGTTGTTAGCCGCTGAAGAGTCTCTAAGTCTGGTTTAGTGTAGTTTGACCTCTTGACCCTCTCTGCTTCCTTTCTTCTCTGATATGTGGCCTTCTCTTGGATGATTTATATGAAAACCACATTGAGTTACAACCACCCAAGCTTGGTGCCACCCACCCATCAATGAACCTACACTCAAAGAAAGGAAGGGACTTCCCTGTGATAACACAGTTAAGGGTAGATCTACTTCACCCAGTGGCATCCCCCTTCCTTCTAATGCCAAGATTTTTCGGGGGGAGGTCTAGTCTATCACTTTCAGTGTCTAAGTCTCAATGATGGCGGGATAGAGAACTGAAGAGGGTTTGCTGCCTTGTCTGTGACCATGCCGATTAAAAATGATGAAAAGGAACATTTAAAACAGAAATCTTTGATTCCATCATTTTCCCCCTATCTTATATTGGGAAGACCAAGGACATCAAATCAATGCTAAGAATTTTTTGCCTAAGGGAAACTTTTGAAGTGTCCTTGGACATCTAAGGGGATGTATATTGATATGTCCTCTTAACATCCAAGACAATGATTTGTACTAACTTTCTTTTCAAGAAAACAGGTATTGCTCTAGGGGAATCCTTGTCCACTCTTCATGGAGTCTTATGTGGCCTGGTTGTATATTAGAGGACCAGAGTGCCTCAAGAAGTCTGAAACATTTGAATTGCTTCAATGACTTATGCTGTCTGAACCGTATCCAGCGCTTCAATCCTTCACATAGCTAGGGAAAGTTGTCAAAGAGTATGCTCTTCTGACAGTAGCTGGACTGAAATAATTCACAGGCATGTCATGTTCTTGCTTCGCTGACATACCACGGAGCAGGGAGCTTCCCCATTAGTCACTAAACAGCAGGAACAAATGGTTTAGACAGCTCTGAGGCAAGAGGCAGGCAGAAGGACCACAAGAGAACTATGTTTGCCGATGACAGAGGCCCAGGGAAGCAGAGCCTGCCATCATTAACAAATGCTGGGTCCCAGGAACTATCTCATGTAGTGTCTGAATAAGAAGAGCCTGGACATTCATCTGACCCTCAGCTACCCATTTAAAGGCTGAAGAAGTCTAAAGGCTAAAGAGGGGCTTCCTTCAGATCATAACATAGAGACAGACTTCAGAACTTCTTTTGTTCATGGCTATGAGGAACCAACGCTGTCAAACTGTCCACACTACCAAAAAGTGATCTATAGGTTCAATGCAATGCCTATCAAAACTCCAGAGTCATTTGTCACAGAAATGGGAAAAATAATTATCAATTTTATATGGAATTATTAAAGACCTCAGTGGTTAAAGCCATCTCAAACAGGAAGAACAAAAGGGTGCCATCCCACTTCCTGTCTTCCAATTACATTGCAAAGCTATAACAATTGAAGAGTATCACCTGGCATCAAAATAGACACATAGGTCACTGGAGATGAATAGAAAACCCAGAAATAAACCCCTGACTATATGGTCAAGTGATCTTCAACAAAGGCACCAAGAATACATAGTGCCAACCTAGAATATTAGGAAAACTGGGTGTCCACACAACCATAAAAAAAGAAATGAAATTGGATCCTCATATTATACCATACACAATAACCAACTCAATATGTATTGAAACACTTAAGACCTGAAACTGTAGAACTCCTAGAAGGAAACAGGGGAAAACTCATGACATGGGTGTTGGCAGTGAATGTTTTGGATAATATGCCAAAAGCACATGCAAAAATAAACAAATGAGGCTGCATCCAACTAAAGTTTCTGCACAAGGACAAAATCAACCAAACGGAAAGACAACCTCCAAGACGGGAGGAAATGTTTGGAAACCATATATGCCCTCAGCATTCAATACCCCAAATACAAAAGGAACTCATACAACTCAACAACAAAACTAATAGCAACAATACCTGATTAAAATGGTCAAAAGTCCTGAATAGAAAATTTTACAAAGAAGCTGTGCAATTGCTCAACAGATGTACAGAAAGATCTCTTATAATCAGGAAGATAAAAATCACAACCATGGTGGGCTATCACCTCTCACCTGTTAGGATGACTACTAACAGAAAGACAAGAGATAATAAATATTCTCAAGGGTGCGGACAAAAGGAGTTCTTGAATACTGTTGGTGGAAATGTAAATTATGTACAACCATAATAGAAAACAATATGGAGATCCTGCGGAAATTAAAAATAGAACAATACTAGTCAGAAATCCCATAGAAATATCCATAGAAATGATTCAGCATGTTGAAGATACATCTGCTCACCCATGTTCAGGCAGCATTTTTCACAATAAGCTAAGATATGGAAATGATCTGAGTGTATGTTGACAGATAAATAGATACAGAAATGAGAGAGAGCAGAATATTATTCAGCCTTCAAAAAGAAAGAAACCAGTCATTTTGTAATAACGCAAATGAACCTGTAAGATATCAATCTAAGTGAAAGAAGTCAGATACAGAAAGTCAATACTGCATGATCTCACTTATATATGGAATCTTTAAAAGTTCATAAAAACATAGAGAAGAAGAGTGGTTGCTAGGAGTTCAGAGATGGGGAAAATATGGAGAGATATCAGTCAAAGGGGAAAAAAACTTTCATTTTTAAATGAACAACTTCAGGAGACCTAGTGTGGAACATGGTGACTACAGTAGCAACAATGTATTATCATACTTTAAATGGGCTAAGAGAATAAATCTTAAAACACCACAATGGATGAAGGTAACCATGTGAAGAGTTGGATTTGTTATGATGTTGATTTGCTTGATTGTGGGAATCATTTCACAATGTATACGTACATCAAAACATCCTATATTTATATCTATATACATCATATATCTATACCTATATATATAAACATATATATTTATACTGATATATATATATAGATAGATAGATAGATAGATAGATATAGATATTGATATATATGTATAAAGCTGGAAAAATATATATATATAGATATATAGATAGATAGATAGATAGATAGATAGATAGATATAGATAGATAGATAGATAGATATAGATATTGATATATATGTATAAAGCTGGAAAAAGTCTGGAATGTCTCCATCCCAAAGGTTGAGAGTCTGATTCAAGCATTTTTATGAGCTCAGTGGGGTCAGATGCAATTATTATTTACAAAGAAGAAACCAAGGCAGTGGTCAAAAAGACTGTGCCTTCTCAAGGCTCATTTGCATACAGTTCTCCTGGGTCAGGTTCACAGACACTGTAGACTGCTCAACCCAACTGCTGCACCCCACTTCTTGGCTAATCAGTCATGATTGGTATGAACGGGTCATGAAAATCTGCTTCTTCTTTCTGATTTACTCAGAGTTGAAGGTGTACCTTAAGTCACAGGGATCTAAGAAGTCACTGGGGAGTTCTATTAAAGGAATCCCTCCTACCTGTCTTAACTAAGAGGTACAGAGGAAGAAAATTTGTTTGCTACCTTCCCTTCCCCTTACTTCCTATTGTTAAGATCATGCTATGAGAACATCACCCTTGAAGGTGCAACAGCTGTTTTGTGACCATGAAGAAAGACATTGCACAAAACTGAAGACGGTACACCCAGAGGATCAAGGGAAACTGAATCTTTGATGGTATATTTTAGCTGGAAATCAAACCTGGACCCCACATCTCTAGACAATCTGCTGATCTAATAGTGAATTACCTTAAAATTTAAACCATTTGTGCCACAATGTCTGTAACTTATAGCTACCCTGATTTTAAAGAGAAACAAAGAAAGCTTCCAGTGATAGTTAAAACTTTGAAAAATACTTTATTTATTATAGGGATTTTTTTTCCAGACAGAGCAAGGGGCTCCATGTTTTTCATCTTTTATACCAATACCCAGATCAGTAATATACTCATAGACAAACAAACAATAGGGTCAAGTTCAAGGTAGGTGTATTAAACTCTAAGACATCTAAAGACCACGTAACATAAACGAGCCCTTGACCTGGTGGACTCCCCAAACCAGTGTGGTGTGAAGGACAGGGTGGTGAGCACTGTCCACCCAGGGTGTAGGCACTGAGGGTGCATTGACGATAAAGAATTTGAAAATAAACTGAAAAATCAGTCTGCTCTTCATTCTCACCATGAACCAGAAATTCTCAACAATGGCTGTGAGAACATACTCCTCCGCACAAAAAAAGATTTTGCCCATGCAAGTTCTCAACAACGCTGTGGTTATAACTGAGTTTTAATAATATCGATATGAGCTTAAAGTCAGCACTTTTTTGTTATTTACCCTTTAATAAACATTATATTCTGCACAGAAGTTGATTCAAAGAACTCCCAGTCAGCACCCAACATGCATAGAATTCTGCTACGGGTATTTGTGCTGAGCAAGATGACGGCTATGACAACACGGGGCCAATTCCACTGGCCTTGAGGGTAGTACACATCCTCAGAAGTCATGATACTTCCCATCCCTGTATTTCAACAGGTCATCTGGATGATCAGCAGCAGCACAGTGGTTGCAAAAGATGCAAAAACAAAGTCAAGCTATTTCATTTCTGACTTTCTCTATGATGACTTGGCAGAAAAATTTAAATTGACAACAACAAGAGTAGAGATGTTGAGTGTTATGTTCTTGGCTGTTAAGTACAAATTTCAGTTCAGAAATGCAATATTGATATGAATTGGAATTTCTCTAATGAAAAGTTTTGGATACCAAAAAATACTATAAATAGCCAGAAATCTGCCCAATCAATGTCTGTAACTTAGTGCATTTGTCAATGGCTACACAACAAAATGTAAGGAAATGACTTTTTGCATAGTAGGAAGATGTGAATTTCAAAGAAAACTGCCACAGAAACACTAGAAATTGCCGCTCTTACATTGCTAGAAGAAGCCCAGAGGACAAGGGATGATCCATGACCTCAATCATTCTCACAAGGAACTAAGTGGGCACTTGTTCTAAAGACATAGTCCAAATAATATTAATATTATCTACCATAAGGCTATTTCTCCTGACTTTTACAGAAGATTTTGCAAGATGTAATAGATGATTTTGATGAATTTTCTGGCAAAAGTATTTACTGAGCTTTTTAAAAAAATTCAGAGGCATTTGAAAACTGGCAAACTTGATCCCAAAGAAACAAGACATGGTCATTAACTGCAAAACAGTTTCTGGAATTTATTGTGAAATGAGATTTTTATGAATCTTCTGAATGTATCCTTAATACTTTTCTTAACTATTTGTGTTTCTATTGATTCTCATGAAAAAAAAATTGACATTAAAATTAGTAATAACTTAAATTTTTGATCAACTACGGAGATATTGATAAGTCTGGCTATGAATCATAAATAGGCAAAGAACGATTTTGATGAACTCATCAATGAATTTGCAGAATGTTCAAAAATATAAACTATAATGTTATTATGTACATGTTAGTTTACTTCCTAAAATGGGTTGATATAAAGTGCACTAATAATATTTTAATTTTTCCTTTTCTTCTTATAATTTTTTTTGTTATTGGTGATCATTATTGTTCATGAACATTTTTACTCTTTGCCTTTCTTTTATTGCCATTATTATTATCCATTCACTTCATGAACACTACTGGAAATCACTTTGCCCCTTAGAGGAGGGCGGGTGATCAAAATGATCTGCCTCTATGTGTCAAAGTTCCACATACCAGTTTCAGTACTTGTGTTTCACAGAGAAGAAAAAAACAGACTCAGCAAAGTTAGGTGTTCAAGACCTTTAAGAGCAATCATGAGGATGGTATTTTTTGAGGATTCAGACAATTGCCATTCTTAAAACCCAGAGAGACACCAATTGAGCCCACACAAGGGGTGAAGAGAACTCTAAGTTGTTGTTTAATTTATGTTAAATCATAAATTTTACTTGAATATAAGTCAACCCCCTTCCAAAACTTTCACCCAGACTCTCTTGCTTTACCCAAACAAATTTTTCCACTAAAAAATAAATATCAACTGTGAAACAGCCTATTTATGTAAGCAAAAACATTGTCTAACCCCCATTTATTATGATTCATACATATACAATGTACTTGATTATACTTTTTGGTCATGTTACACTTCTAGTAAAGTTTATTAAAAACAGAACTTTTTCAGGGATACAAAGGGAATCGCTGTGAAAATCCACCATAAACCCCATGCTTCCAGCCTCAGTCCCCTAGTTAATATCACTCTCAAAGATACACACAGGAAAGGCAGATGGGGCCCCTTCTCAGTTGTGCTATACTATATTCTGTTTCCATGGGAATACATACTAAGGAGATGAAATCATGAAGTACTCTAGGAGGTGCTAATAACTCAGTGGGGCATAATAACCTCCAAAATATCTACATTCACATAAAACACGGCAAAATAGAATAATGGAAATTTGGGGGAGGGGAGGAAATGAGCACCAGAGATATGGCAGACAGAGTTGATGCTAGCGCTGTGCCGAGTTTGAAGCTGAGCTTTATAAATGCAGGTCATGTGTAATATTAGAATGTCATCAATTGCAATTGAATTTGGTCAGTCTCTCCCTCTCTCCTGTAAAATTTCAACCCATGAACATGTTCCACTGTTTTTTTTTTTTTCTATCATTTTCCTTGTCCTCTATCTTATCATATTTATCTGTTATCATGACCATTAAGGGCTGAGCAAGTTACAAAGAGCATCTCATTTATATTTCAGAATGTGCTTGTGCTTCAGATTACAGGAGATAATTTTTCTATTTTACCACCAAGGAATTTGAGCTCAAGGAAATTGGTGTAGTTCATAGGCAGGATGTTGAACTTGAACCCAGATCCTTCAGGAGCATTGTCCATTAACTGCACCTCCTCAGTGACGGTGCCTTCATTCATTGGATTCAAACTTGGCAACTTATCCCCAGAAATAAGACATTTTTTGCCGGTGTAACAGGAATCCCAGCTTGGGCACGAGCTTCCCAGCCTAGCTAATCAATTAGGAAGAAGGTGCTTAGAGACTCAGCTCTCTGATGGCCAAAAGTAGGAGGTTCAGAATAGGCATGCGGACGGCAAGGTGGAAGGGGAAGGGAGAATCCTATGGTGAAGGCCTCTGAGAATGTTCCCTGCAGGGTCCCCCAATTCATATGTGAGCCCTGTGGAGGGACAGGTTGAGACATCAGTGGAAGGAGCTTGTTTCATGAAGGACTCTGATACACAGGTGTTTGGAACAAAATGTGAACCACAGTGGGAGTGAGTGAGGAAAGTCATATGGTTTGGGTGTGAGTTAGGGTCAGTTATCTGCAATGACAAATAGACCCAGAAAATATAAGAGGTTAAGCATCTCTTCTTGGGGCTAAGGGTGCAGCTCAATGGTAGACTGCTCACCTAGTATACATGAGGCCCTGGTTTGATCCCTAGCACCACACATACCTTGTTGTTGCTCCTTGTTAATGGTAGTGTGTGTGTGTGTGTGTGTGTGTGTGTGAGAGAGAGAGAGAGAGAGAGAGATCTGAAAAAGTCTGAAAGCAATTCTAGGTCAGAAGGCAGATCAGTTCACAAGTCACTCAAAGATCAGGGTTTTGTCAAGGTCACCCCAGGCTTGGACATCTATCCAGAGCATGGGAAGGGCAAAGAGAACCACCTGTGGGAGGTGGGGTGAGCCAGGTCTAGAGAGGTGTCTCTGACTTCCACTCACTTCTCCTGATTTGGTGCTGCTCACATGACCACATCTGACTGGGGGGAGTCTGGGGAATGTAGTCTTGCTGGGCCCTGGTGCAGGGGTTAGTGAGCAGGTAATGAACGCTGGCTTGGGCAATTTGGGGAATACTGGGTAACGACTCAGTGATCAGCATTCTCAAAGAAGACTCCAGTTCCTGTGGTGGGAAATTAACCCCTGGAGAGGCCTTCAGCATGGAAGACCAGAGCTGGTGGACAGCCGCGGAGAGCCAAAAAGACAGCTGTCATTGCCCCAAGGAAGCCGAGAGGGCTGCTCAGGGCTCCCAGGGCAAGAAGCCAAAAAGCAACAGGTAGAGCAAGAGCCATACCTAAAGCTACTAGTTCTTATTGTTGAGAGCCACAGCCGAAGGGGCCCCAGCAAACTTCCAGCTGCCAGCAAACTTCCAGCTGCCAGTTGATGATTGGCTCACAGCAGCCCCAGCAAATTCTAGCTGCCAACTGATTGGCTCCTCTGCGGTGATGCTCATTGGGCTGTTTCCCCGCCCTTTCAGACCACGGAGCTGCTCATTGGGGGACTTTTTTTGGCTCTGCCCATGCAACCCAGCCAATCTGCCTCAAGAGCAGGAGGAGTGGGGGAGGTTGAGAGGCTTGTGGGAAGCCAGTGGTGGCAGTTGGGCTCTGAAGGTTTTTCCTGAGGAGCTGTTTTGTTTGGCATGTGTGGTTCTAAAAATAAAGTTCGTTTCTTCTGACAAGTGGCTCCTGAATTGTGCCCAGCCGGACTGTGGCATCTTATATTAAAATATCCAGCAAATAAAACAAGGGAAGAAAAAATTAATATTGCTAGCAAACGTTCCACTAGGACATTACAATGGTAGACATTTTGGTGCATCAGGTGCAAACCAAGCTCTGGCCTGTACCTTCCCCCACCTTTATTCTCCTCCCCCCCTCTTCTCCATTTCTCCTCCTTTGTAAGTACAGATCCCTATGATCTTACTCTTAATCTTGCATTGAGTAGAATCATATAAATGATTGGGTCGACTCTTCATCAATGGAAGTTGAATCTGTTCCTTCTTTGTTTTTATTCATCTGTATTCTTTTTGCTTATAAGTAAAGCTGCAATGACTATCCCTACATCTTCAGTCACTCATCTAGGTTTTAACACAGGAAAAATTCCAATGTAAAGCAATGGGTGCATCACACATCAATCAAATCTACATGACCCTGGGTACATAACCCTCAAGAGCATGTATGCTTAGATATCTTAAATAAATTGCCAATTTTTTTTTAAAGAGAGAGAGAAAATTTTTAATATTTATTTTTTAGTTTTCGGCGGACACAACATCTTTGTATGTGGTGCTGAGAATTGAACCCGGGCCGCACGCATGCCAGGTGAGTGCGCTACCACTTGAGCCACATCCCCAGCCCCAAATGCTCTCAAGAAAATTACACCCCTTTACCTTTGCAGAAAATTGACTCCTCATCTATTCTCTCCTTTTATACAATCTGTGGAGTTTTATGTTGTTTTTTTTTTCATGTAAGTCCTTTTTTATTTCAATTTATGCCCAAGTATTTTATGCATTAAATTGTATTTTTGTATCAAACTGTTCTCTCTTATATTTCCTGATTCTTCTTGTTAGATGAGAACTTTTTGAGTTGTGTATAGTTACTTTTTTTTTAACCAGCTACTTTATGGGTTTTTATATCTAAGAGCTTTTTGTTGGTTTCTTAGGGGTTTTATGTAGTTGGAAATTTGACTATTTTCTGTATTTATATCACTTACTTTGTTTTCCTAGCTTTTTGCATGGCTAGTTTTTCCAAAACAGTGTGAAATAATAGCAATAATTTACGTGTTGAACTTGCCTCTCATGGTCTGCTTACTGTGTGTGAATGTGTATTTGTATGGCTCGTGTGTGTGTGTGTGTGTGTGTGTGTGTGTAGGAATGTATATGTACATATATGTTTATCAAATGAAGGAAATAGCATCTTCATTCTGCTCCTCCAGGAATTTTAATAAGGAATAATTGGGAGAAGTTGCTAACTGCTTTTTTTAAAAAAAAAACTTCTTAATTTTTAATATTTATTTTTTAGTTGTAGTTGGGCACAATATCTTTATTTTATTTATTTATTTTTATGTTGTGCTGAGGATCAAACCCAGGGCCTTGCAGGTGCTAGGGATAGTGCTCTAACGTTGAGCTACAACCCCAGCCTTCTAACTGCTTTTTAAATACCCCATGTACTTAGAAGAAGCAATTTCTGCAGCTGGGCTTGCATTTGGTAGGGAGTTTCCAAGCAAAAATAAAATGACTTTAGTTACAATCTGCTGCCCGTAACAGAGAAGCGCAACTCTCTTTTTAATTCTGTAAAGACACATCTCCAGTGATCTCAAATTCAGCCACGTTATAAAACCAACTTCAGAGTACTTTTAAAAAAAAAATAAATGACAACATAACAAGCTGTCTAAGGAGATCCAAAATGATCACCATGAAATTGAACAAGTATCAAGTAATTATGTGGAAAACCTCAAACCTCATTGCCTATAGGGTTTCTAATGTAGAACCAAAATAAAGATGCCCACAGGCAGGTAAGGCCAGGCTGTTCAGTTGCTTTATACCTTACAAAGAAAGCCAACAATGTTTTTTGTTTTTTGTTTTTTTTTTAATTGTCAGGATCTTTCAGGGGAATACAGAAATTGATCTTTCCTGTTTTCTGTGAGGCCAAGGTGAGGGTTCAGTATTAGAGACAGAGAACGTGACTGGGAGCCTGGCAGGCAGAGAACTCACAGGAGAAAGGCAGCAGTTTTGATGTGGGCTAAGGGACCTGGAAGGACCAGCTCACCCAGGGGGGAGGGAGAACAGAGCTGTTTCTTCTCCAGGAAGCTCTTCCCTGTGTCCTCTCCCTCTTCCATGCTCAGGAAGCCTGGCTCTTCCTTCTAATCCCTGTTTTCATCAGCACATCTCTGTTTTGGCACATTCTCTTCTGATTATGTACCTATTTGTTTCTCAACCCAAAATAAGAGGTTTGTAGGCCAAGTGCACGTATTTGCATCACTCTGGCCCATACCCTGTGGTGCCCAGCGCAGGAACCTGTAGACAGCAGATTCTGCAGAAAACATTCATTGGATACACAGATGACGGAATGAATGAATGATAAGCATAAGATTGACTTAGCTCCCTTAATGGTGTGACTACTGATAAGAAGAATGTTAGTGGAGGCTCATTTTATGAAATCCCCAGGTGTGCCAAAATTTTACAATGCACTATCCCTTTAATCCTTATAATGTCCTGGCAGGTAGATATTATTATCCCCACTCAAAAGATGAAGAAGCCAGGCTCAGAGATGTCACTCGACTTGCCAAGACTCATACGAAGGGGACTGGAAGGGCCCTGTGACATCAAAGACCATTCCTTTTCCAATGTGCTTAGTTGTCAAGTGTGGATAGAAATTTCAACCCTATCACATGATCTGTTTGGTGTTCCTATTCTGCCAAGATTACTTTGAAGAATTTTAGAAGAAGAAGGAAAAAAACTATGTTCAAATGTGGGTGAGATTTCCAGTGTTTTGAAATTGGAGAAAATGTATTGCCAAGCACTAAACAAACATTGAATCTGTTTTATGAGCAAGTGGATTAAGTTGGATTTCAGTGGCATTCCTGTATCCTGCACAACAGGCACATGCTCATGTCTTTCTCCAGACTTGGGAGCAGTTGGTGTTGATCACAGACGCTGCCAACTGGCCGCGATGCTTCAGAGGAATGCTACACACAGAGTGTGTATCTCAGACTGTGGCTTACCAAAAAAAAAAAAAAAAAAAAAGAGGAAGAAAAAAATGAAAAAAAAATTGTGATATTTTTACAGCCCAAACAGTTCTCTTGAAGACAGAATAAGTAGTTCTCTGAGATAACTTTTCTTTTACTTTAAATATAAAGTTTTTGAAGGCAGGAACTCTGCTTTTTATATTCCATAGGAAGCATAAGCTACCAAATAATACATGCTCTATAATCATTTGATAAATGAGCAAAATTTAACATCGTGGTGATGAAGGCCATGTACGCTGGCTATACTCTACTTTGGTGTCACCAAATCTAGTTTTAACTAAGCAATTCTGTCTTGGAAGGGAAAGTTTGAAGAGAGAGGTGTGAAAAAAGACAGGAAAATAAGCAAACAAATCCCCCACATTCCTGCACACAAAGGGCCTCGTGGATCATTCCCAGAGGGATGATGTCACTTAAACAAAACTGGACAATTAACTTAAAATGTTGATAACACTCAAAGCAAGAATGGAAAACTGTTTTCAAGTTGCATTTAGACTTCATCAGTTGTGAGGAGCTTCCTGGAACTTCTTGCTGAGGAGAGTCTGAGGCCAGATGCAGCCTCAGGAAGGTAAGATTGTTGTAAGGTATTTGTAACATCCCCTGGTCATAGCTGTGCATGCTGCAGTTTTAAAAAGTTGTGTCCTCCTGAACTCATGCAAAATTTAATCCCAACGTCATATGCTAATGGTACTAAGAGGGTGGAAAACTAATTCAACCATGTCATTTAGAGGTAGGCCCTTTGATAAATGATTAGATAAAGTCATTAGCATGGTACCCTCAGGATAAATTCTGGTAGTTCTTTGAGAGACCACACAGAGATATACATGCTCCTTGGTTTTTCCATGTGATACCATGTCCTATCTAAAGACTCAGCCAACAAGAAAGCCAACACCATATATGGCTCCTGAACCTTGAACATCAAGGGCTGTGAGCTAAATTAACCTCTTTTCTTTATAAAGTTAGCCTGCCTCAGATGTTTTGTTATGATAATGAAAAGCTGACGAATACAGTCAGTCATAGTAAAATGGTCATAATTCTGGTACTTTTACCTTGCATAGATTTAGTAATGTAGGTTGAAAAGGGAATTGAAAAAAGAAAAAAAAAAGTTAAATTATACTTTAAGGAATGGTTTGGTTTCCAGAGTCATTTATTTACCTATAGGCAGAAGTAAAGAAACCATTGATTTCTCTGACTGACAAAATATATTGATTGAAATACTGGATGGCTAAAGATAACATTTTGTTCATTCAAAATGAGTATTTTTTAGAACTGCATACATAACAGAAAAAAAATAAATGAAAAACCGAATCATCTTTTTCTGAGTCCAATAATATGGTATATAGGAAGACAACTTTTTGAGTTAGCCTTGGCTTTGTCCAATACACACTCATATGTTATTAGTGTTTGCACACACACAGAGAAGGAGGAGTGGGACTAGCCAACTAACCAGAGGTGCTTACCCTACTAGTGTAAGGAAACCAGACCTCTCAAACAACACAGGTACATAACTCTGAAAACTCTGGATGCCAAGTCACAAATAGCTTACAAAGAAGAGTATTGGAGCTGTTGTCCTCTGGTTTCCATACATTCAAAAGCCCTAGGAGCACAGGAGTTCCCCTAGAGGAGAATGAAAACCCAAAGTCAAGCCACGCCTAGTAGCATTGAACTTAGTGGAGAACTTTTGAACTTGACTGTTTGCATGCCTTTAAACTTTGCTTCCGATTTAACAATAAGGTGGAAAATAAAGGTAGATGTTTAATGGTTTGTGCTTTTTCATAAAAAAAAAACACCATTAACTTAAACCTGTGATATCCCTACCTCTCTCAGGCATGTGTAGTAACACAGAACTTCTCTATGAAACCTGGTCATCCTTTCTGTAAGTCACAGCTTGCCTTGTGACAAGAAAGTACCTACTGAATGCTCAGTAAAAAAAAAAACAAAAACAAAAACAATCTCACAAAACCTAGCAGCTATACAGAAAATATCAAATATCACATGTCACACAGCCATAAGACAACTCCTTAACCGTGTGACCAGTACAAGAAAGTGTACCCGTTACCTAGGATATAGGGTGCCAGGGAAGTTCACTAATGGGAAAAAAACTGATCTGAATTGTCATTTAAGACTGAATTTGTGCTTCTTCATCACTGGCTTCAAATATTTTGTTACTCAAGTGAAAAAAAAAAAAGAAAGAAAGAGAGAAATAAAGAAACATCTTCCCCTCCTCCTTCATTTTTTCAGGTTGTTGATGGGTTTCCTAATCTTTTGAAAAACAAATAACAAAAAAGCAAATCGCACCCTAATCTTGGTTAACAGAAATGCTCAATTTGTTCCTAGTGTCTGAATCTAGTTTTACAACATCTGAGATTTCTATTGCACGATGCTTTAAGTCTGTTTTTAAAATAAGCTACACACACACACACACACACACACACACGCACACACACTGTGAAGGACCATGGCATAACCTCCTGACCCAACCCCAGAGCTCCTTCACTACATGATGGCTGCTGCTAGTCCAGTCTGAATAATTCCTAAAGGAAATGTGAAAATCTTCGTACTAAACCATCTCAAGGAGAATAAACTATGGTGGTTTTGTAAGTTCTCAGGAGAAGGTTGGTTTTGTTTTTTTTTAAGAAGTTGTGGTTTGAATGTTCATTTATTTGCTTTATTAAAAATCTGTCCATACACGGATCATGTTTTCTCCTGTTATTTTATTCCTGGTGATTGGAAAGGCAGAGAAGGGACCACTTTTCCTGGATCCTGATGGCTGTGTAGGTCCCAGGAGTCAGCCCTGGTCTGAGAACTCAGCACGTTTCTTTTACATTTCCTTCTCTGCTTGTTTGTTTCACAAATTATAATATCAAAACCCAGCAAGGCTAACAGGTTGAAGTTCCCTGGCTGAAGAGTCAACATCCAAACTTTGTGCTCCAGGCTTCTGAATTGTGCTTTCCATGACCTTGACTTGTGCTCAATTTTGCCCTGAAACTTGTGGGGGAGATTTTTTCCTCCTCAACAATCCCCATCCCAAACATTCACACTTGCTGTCATCGAGGTGTTCTTGCATGACCATGTTCTCTGCAGTCTTCTTAGGGCCCTGAAGGCTGTGCACTCACAGAAGAACTCAGAGATAATGGATTAGTTGCAGTTGGAACCCAGAGAATTATCAATAAGGTCATCGTATTCTCAAAGTCCTTTATATGTCAACTTAATGGGGGAAGAGACTAAGGCATGATTTTTTACTTTAAGAACACACTCCTCATTCAAAGAGGCAGCTGCATGACTGTGTCACCATAGATCAGGGCAGATGCTAATGAGTATGACAATTTGGAAAACATCTTTGACGTAATAAATGTGGCACTCAGTGAAGTTTACATGGATTTCCTTCTCGTAAGTGGTATAATTATACAAATTGTCCTTGACGTAATAAATACAGCATGCAGTGAAATTTGCTCATAACCCCCTCTCATCATTGCTCTTTGAAGAAGATGAGTGTTTCAAAATGCTTTTAATAGAGATTAATTTACTCATCAGCCTTATTATGGGGTTGGTATTTTCATTGAAAAATGATATATACCTCCTGACAAAAGCACACACAGGCACATACTCATACATTAAAAGATGAAGGGTTTTTTGTTGTTGTTGCATTATTCATAAGCAAGGTAGTTCCTCTGCAAAAGGGAGGGAGGGAAGGAGAGAGGGTGGGGAGGAGGAGGAAGGGAAAGAGGGAGGAAAGTCTGGATCTCTCCACTTGTAAGGTGTGGTCATGTCACTTTCCTCTTAGGATTTCATGGATTTACATCAAACAAGACAGCAACTGGTGGCTGCTAGAACATGGCAAACCCTCAGAAGACACTGATGTGACACATGACTTGGGTTCCTTCCCTAGGGGAGATGCTTGCCTCTCCCCTGGTGTCTCTATAGCTTTAACTGATTAATTCATTTCAATGAAAATCTGGCCCCCGTGCGTAGCTCCCTAATGCTGCACGCTCACAGGATAAAACATGATTAATGATTTAAATTTTTACTTTTGGAGAAACTCTTGTGGTGACATTGGCACCTTCCTTTGTGTTGGATGGCGAGACACTCACGTTTCCTGAAATTAACTCGTATTGTCCTACACACAAATTAAATTCCAGTAAAAATGAAAGCTGCCATAAATCAACCCGCTGAAGCTTCTACTTCAAGGGTGATTCCATAAATCACGGAGAAAGTTAGAGCCTTTGTCTTGAAGAAATTTCCATGTATCAGAGAGATCATTTCAAAAGTGAATAATTTATGGTTAAAGTCAGTCTTAAGTCTCCCTTTGGAAACACAGCCACAGCATAATTAGCACAGTAATCTGGAGAAGATCCAGGTCCGTGCTCAGTAATGTCTTTAAAAAGGTGTGTGACATCGGAAAACTGCTTGATTGACGGCGCTGCATAAATGCAGAGTATTATCCTCACTGTTGGGTTTTGTAGCTGTTCTATTGTCCTTGCCACAGGAGGCCATCCTAATAGTTCTTCTTTGTCTTCCCAAATGTATTCTTCCCGTGCCGTTCTCTCTTGCTGCCGTGCTAAGAATTGTATGGGAAAGCTGAATACATTCTCTGATTTTTTAAAGAGTGAACTTTCATTTTAGAATAGTATGTGGCTCCTTATGCTGGGTGTTGTGCTAATAATTTTATTTACTTATTTGGAATTGGAGGTGTGCGAAACATTTTACTGTATTTTCTCATTTAATCCTCACAGCAACTCCGTGTGGTAGGTATTGTTTTTATCATCATAAGAAAAAAACAGTGACCTAGAGAATTGCAGTAACTTAACCAAGTTCTTATAATAAGGCAGCCAGGACTCAAGCCCAAGCAGTTGGCTGGCAGACGCCAGGCTTTTAACCCTATCTTTTATTGTTTCCTTGCTATGCGTATCACATTAAAGGGAAAAAACAAATTTCAAAACAGTGTACATAGAAGGATCCCTAAGGTGACATATATTTCTTTGGTGGTGTGTATATAGATATTTATTATGACATGTAACATATCATAAACATATATGTGTACATGTGTATGTTTTTATAAAATACAAAAGTCAAATATGATGGGAGTGAAGTAGCTCTTTCTCTATATACTTCCTAAACGCCAGGCACTTCACACGCATGATCACATTTACTTCTCGGAATGACCCACTAAGATAGATACCATGAATTTTCTGATTTTACAGAGGAGAAGTACAGAAAATTTGAAGAAGAAGGAGGAGGAAGAGGAGGAAGAGGAGGAGGAGAAGGAGGAAGAGGAGAAAGAGAAGGGGAGGAAGAGGAGGAGGAGGAGGAGGTGAGGAAGAAGAGGAGGAGGAGGAGTAGAAGGAGGAGGAAGAGACAATAATGACCATCATAGAGCTAGCAAGCAGTTAAGAACTGGGTAACTATATTTACACATGTGTGTTTGTGTATGTTTATACACACATTGTGTATATGTATATATGTCCATACATATATTTCTTAACTAAAATTACTTTAAAAAAAGAAATTTTTAACACATGGCTTTAGACATCTTTTCCCATTACACATGAACTTCAGTATATTGAACCCTGACATGTGATCTCCTTCAGCACTGTCTCCCCAAGTTACTGTACTGACCACAGTTGCTGTGGACTGTCCTTTGTCTGTCCATCTGTGGTTTCTTCAAGGGACCAGATTCCCTTCGGATTGTCATGTGCACCACCTCTGAATTCTCTAGGTCACTGACCTTTTCTTCTAATATGATAGTAAAAACGATACCTACCCCCATGGAGTTGCTGTGAGGATTAAATGAAAAAAAATAGTAAAATGCTTAGCATGCTTCAAGCCCAAATAAATAAATAAAATCATTAGCACAAAGCTCATTTGTGGTAAGTAACCCAATAACCTAAAAAAATAAAATTAAAATGTGTATCATCATCTAGGTAGCCTAACTGACATTTTCTAGATATCTAATAACCATGCCTTTATTTCAGGGTCCAAAAAAATAGATTTTTTTTGGTTTGTTTATATTGTACATCCCAGAAACTTGGAATGGTTTTTATTTTTTTTAAACAGTTAAAAAAAATCAAAAGAAGAATATTTCATGACATATGAAAATTTTATGAAATTCAAATTTCAGTGTCCATAAATAATTCTTGAAACATAACCATCCCCCTTCATAGATTCCCTGTGGCTGCCCCTACAACAGCAGCATTGAGTAGCTCCACAAAAACCAGATGAGTTACTACCTATCTTTGCTACCTGGCCGCTTAACAAAAAATGCCTGTTAAACTTTTGTCTACTCTGATGTGTTATATATTTACATAGGCAATTTTCTGGGAGCTTCTCTTCTTTGCAAATCTATTCAGGGCAGCTCACTATTACTCTTACTTTGATCTCTCCAAGATATATCCCTTGCAAGCAACCCTTTTCTGAATAGTTGATTGTTTTCTCATTACATAGCAATGTTACTGCAATCCTAACTGGTCTAAGAAATCTTGAATTTAGTAGAATGAACCATGGGCTGAGAATACTATTAATCCTCCTCCTCATCTCTTAACCTTTATTTTCTCATCTGTGAAATGAGTGCAATGGACCAGATGGCTTAGTTTATTCTTAAGGAAAACAGTCTATCAAAATCACCTTGCTGTGACCCTACACAGTGTCTCACAGATTACCCATCTGCTGCTCTGTCTATTTGAATATGCCACCTCCAGTGCTTTCCCATGCAATTTACTGATGAGGATACTGAAGCTTGGGGAAAAGCAACTTGTCCGTGGCCAAAATAATCAGAGGCAGACACAGATCCACAAGAAATATCCTTCCATTCATTTGATGAACACATTTGATTATCTACCATGTCCAAAATTCTTCTGTTGACCTATATGATTTCCTTCCCTTCCAACAGTAGTTCCCAACACCCCAAAACTGTTCCCACTTGTCCTGTGCAGATTTTCATCTTCCAAGGAAATTGAAGCTAATATATTAAAAAAAAAATCTTTCTCTTACAAGTCAAAGCACATAGAAACTCAGAACTTCTGAATTGATAAATTCCTCCCCTAGTCATGATAAAGAACACAAATTAGGGAAGTCTTGGGATCAAGAACAGCTTCACTCTTGTCCTGGGCCTAAATCACCAAATCCTGATGTCATAGCTACTCATCAAAACCCAAATGCTAGCAAGCTCTGCTGCTCATTTCGGTCAACAAAGATGAACACCTTTTCTCTCTCTCTCTCTCTTTTTTTTTTTTTTAATTGTCAACACCAGAGAGCATTATCATAACCTTGAATGCTTGCCCAAACTTTCTGAGAAGAATTAAACAAGCTGCATGCTGATAAAGCCTTTGGATGGAAAAGCAAGCAGGGGAGAACATGGTGATGAGGGACAGGCTGCCCTTTGGATCTGAGTTACTGTGTCCAGGCTGTAAGAATGCAGATGTAAAAAATCAGAATAGCTGCCTGGGGAATGGAGGGAATATAACCAAGCACAGGGGTTGCCCGGAAGACAGCTTCTGAAGAGCAGAGAGGGATGCCAACCCCACGTCCTCAGTCCCATGTCCCCATGCCAAGTTGGTACATGGGGCTTAAAAAAAAAAACAGATATTCCCAGAAGATAAAGATGAGAATAACTTACCTGTGGGTGAATAAAATGGCCTAATGATACAGGATTTAACAAATGACTGGTTGGATGAGTCAATGTAAGAGATGCCACTGATTCCTCCCATTTTTGCAAACTTTGTGATGGGCAGCGTGGCTACTTGATTGTTTTTGGTCCTCATAACAGCTCTGTGAAGCTGGCATTCGTATCCTCATGGTAGGTAAGGACAGAGAAGTTAGGAGAGGTGGAAGGGGCCCTGTGATATGCTGGACACTGTAGGCTAAATAATTTTAAAAATGTAATTATTATTAATTAATCTTTATTTTCTAAGATAACCTCCAGGGGCTCAATATCAAAAAGATGACATAACTGAATAGTCATGGCCACATGAGTCTTAACTTCTCGCTACTAGCTGACATGTTGGTAGAAATGTCCAGATAAGAATTAGAACCACACCCCAAAAGAGTTACAGATATCAACATGGTGCAGAGGCCAAATGAACAGGAGATTTTTAATAAAGCAGGATCTGAAAGCTTGAATTGCTTTAATGTGGTCCAATACATGACAAGAGAAGGGACGGCGACAGGAACTATGCTGCTGCTGCAGTGAGTGAGGGGGGCCCCACAGGAGCTGCTTTCCTTTTCTGAGACTCGCTGCTGATCCCATGAGTCACTCATCTTTGTGTCACCTCCTATCGTTCATCCTCAATGTCCACTTCTAGTTACAGACAACTCTGTCCCCAGTGGATTCATAGTGAGCATTCACTAAAATCATCATCATCATCATCATCATCATCATCATCATCACAATGTGCATTCATCCTCTCTCCTTGTTGACTTCTCATTCACTCCTCAGTCTGATTGCACTGTTACTCCCACCATGTCTGACACCACTTTCACCAGGGCCACCAACAAGCTCTAAATGCAATGACTGTCAAGCACACAGACACATTCAGAATAGCTTTTGCCTGATGCATTTGAGCATTTGACACACCTACCACTAATTTCTTCTAAAAACTACTTTGTGTATGGGTTTTGGTGGTATCATTCTCCCATGTTTTTTTTCTTTCCCCTTGAGTTGTTCCTTCTTGGTCTTTCCCTAACTTTTCTTCTTCTGTTCATTCCTTAGAATCGGTGTATACCATACCCCAAAGGAGCGGACTCTTCTCTTCCCTCTCCATTGGCATGTCTTCTCTGTGATGGTTTCAGCTATCGTCTAACCACATGTATAAAACTATGAAAGCTGTATCTTTATAGAAGCCCCTAAGTGGTAGGTCTAGTTTTGTACCAAACATTTCAATCAGTACATTCTTTAAGCTTCTCCAATTCAATATGACCCAAGTTAACATCCCCAACCACAGCCTGGCTATGTGATCTGTATTAGTTTCTTGCTGCTGCTATAACAAATTATCACAGATTGGTTGACTTAGAAGAACACATATTTATTACCTCACAGTTCTGCAAATCAGAAGTCCTAAACTCAAGATGTCAAGAAGGCTACATTCCCTCTGAAGGCCCTGGGGAGAATCTCTTTGACTACATTCTTAGCATCTTGAGGACACATACATTCTTTGGCTCAAGACCCCTGCTCCATCATCAAGACCAGCACTTCACACATTACCTTTACCTCTCTCTCTCTCTCTCTCTCTCTCTCTCTCTCTCTCTCTCTCTGAGCTCTACTTCTTTCTTCATATTTCCTTCTTTGATTCTGATGTTCCTGTCTCTCTCTTATTCAGACCTTTGTGAATACATTGGGGCCACACAGATAAACCAGGACAATCTCCCCATCTCAAGGTCCTTAACTTAACCATACTTCAGAGTACCTCTTGCCATGTAAGGTAAGCTCCACAGGTTTCAGGGATTGGGACATGGCCATCCTTGGTGTGTCATGGGGTGGGCATTGTTCTGCTTACCTGGCTCTCTGTACTTACTTTCTCAGTAATGGCACCATATTTATCTAGTTCAAACCAGTAATGTGAAATCATCTTTGACTTTCTCCTTACCTCCTCCATCTTGGTCACCACCAAATTTAACCAACCCTACCTCCTAAATCTTCCTTCATTATTTCTATCCACTGTGGCACAATCTGAACATTTCCCTCTCAGGTGGACTCAGCATAATTCAATTCTAGTACCAAGTCTTGGGATAGACATATATAAATCTTTGGAAGGATTTGAGGTTTTTGTTTATTTTGTTTGGGTCATTTTAATAGACAGGGAGAAAAAAAACATCATAAAGTCCTAGAAAAACATCCTATGGAAAGGATACTGTGGCAGAGTCCCAAGCCCCATGAGTGGGCATCAGAGGCTGATTTTTAGTTTCAGCTTGCTGTTTCCTAACCCTGTGACATCTGGCGAGGTACTTAAGTTCTCTAATTCTTAGTTTCCTCATCTGTAATACCTAATTTATAAGTTATTCAGAGACTCAAACTGCAATGACGTAGGTCTTTCTACTGTTCATATGTAAGTCATTAGTAACACACTCTGGATTCAGAGGGCAGACCATTATATAAGCAGAGTCAGCCAGAGCCTGGAAACATTTTAATATTCAAAAAGTCAGCCTAGTCTCAGGCTAGTAAGCACCAACTTGTCTGTCCCTCAGCGGAGCCTCTAGAACTGGTATCTATCTAAGCCATTTTCTTGCTCCTTCTAGTTCAGGGGAGGTACAGTTTTTATACAATGATTGGGTGTGAGTGCATTCTTTAAGAAAAAAGACCACAAAATTCTAAATTTCAGTAATTATAAGGTCAAGGATTTATTTAAAGTGATGAATAAAATCACAGCACATTTTTTAAATATTATGAAATTATACGAATGTGTGAAAGGGGATTGAGGAAGTGAGTTGTCCTGAAACTTAAGCTGTGGAGTACATCATTTTCTCTTCTTATCCATTCCAATGTCAAAACAAAAACAAAAACCTGTAGCTCTTACATTTTTAAGCATCATGCTTACTCCCTCCTCTGATGCATATAAAATAACTTCCTTATTTGCAAAACTAAGGTGCTAAATATACTACCAACAAATGTTACAAATAAATGTCACATGGATTCTGGGGCTTGCTAAGCATTAAACATTCCTGCTACAAATTTGTTTCAGTCCTGCCTTAACAAAAATCTGACTGGTATGGGAATTCATTCTAAATTCCAAACAGAGCCATGGGGAAAAGACAGTGCTTCTTAAAGGACCAGACACATATGTCAGAAGGAAGAAGGTACTGTAGATTTTCTACAAATCCTGGGAAGCAGGATTGAAATAAACAGATAATAGATGGTACTATTTTTTTTTTTTTTTTAAGAATGAATGTGTGAAGTTGGTGTCTCCAGCTTGGGACCTTGTACAATATAGCTTTAGACCAAAGTCCCATTTTCCAGCAAAGGAATTGTAGCAATAGGCACAAGCATGGGATTCCACTATTTTTTTTCATAATCCATCCAGAATCCATCAGCCTCATGGAGTGGAAGAAGGGCAACTTGAAGATGCAGCTGAGTTTCGTCCTGAAGAGGATGCCCTGCTAAGACAGGGCATCATCTCATCTTAGGTGGTATAACTCCTAAGACAATTATCTTTATAAGATGGCACATCCTCAATAGGTGGAATACATGGTGGGACTTAAAACAAAGGGTGGGAGCAGAAGTGAACCCCATCACCATGACCCACAGTGTTCCACTTGGGAGGATGTAGCTTCCCATCCTTGAATACCTAGGTTCTGTAGACCTAGAACTCCTGCTGCTTCCAAGAGGGTAGTTACCCACCTGGGGAAACAATGGAAGTCCCACTGAACTTCAAGCCCTGGCTCTGGCATCTGGTCATTTGTGATCCTCTTGCCAAGAGAACACCTGATGGAGAAAGAAGTCAATATACTTGGAGGAGAAATTGACATTTATCATCAGTAAGAAAAAGTCATTATAAAGCCAGTTGTCAATGTGTCCATTATTGGTCAATAGCCTTTTCTTTCTCACTGATTTTAACATATTTTCTTCATCTTGGTTATTCTGAAATTTCTGTTTTGTGGGTTTTTTGATTTTTGGTTTTTGTTTTGTTTTGTTGAAATTGATCTTGCTTAAGATTTATTGGCTGTTTTGAGATTTGTGTTTTTCATCAGTCAATTTTGGAAATTCCTCAGCTATTATCTCTGAAAATTTTCCTTCCTCTCTACTTTCTCATTCTAGAAACCTCAATATAATATATATTAGAAACTACTACAGAGGCCTCATTAAACCAAATTTTTGCTTTGGGGTTTTGGGACCAGAGAAGGAGAATTAATTCTAGCCCCATATGTGGGTATAGGCAGGCTGTGGTTAGAAATACTCAAAGAAGACATGCACTCCACTCCTAGCCACTCCACCAAGAGTCAAGGCCAAACAGTCAGGCACACTGCTCTCTCCCTCTGTGGGTCGGGTTTTATTTTAGGTCACACATTTAGGGAATCTTGGGGGGTTCCTCTTTTCTTGTACTGATTCCTGTGATCACATGCCCTTGAAATCAGGCGCTGCAGTCTGTCTGTCTTTCTGGCCCATTAAAAGAAATAACCTAAGATCTGCACATTCTGTCAGGATGACCTACACTCATTTATACCTCTGGAATCACACTCTCTCATGATTTTCTTACTTTACCCTAAGCTCAATCATGGTTTGATAAAACTACTTGATCTAACAATTTAGGCTTCCTGTATTAGGAGGGTTTCTCTGCATATCTACTTGGCCATATTGAGACAAACATACCAATTATTCCTCATTTTAAAATCATTTCTAAAATTCCCATTAAATTAAGATGGTTTAAAGTCTGCACAAATGCAAAGTAGGGGCCTAATTGTATTCACTGACATTGAGCTATGATGCTTGGATTAGAAGGAACACTTTGTGTCCAAGGCCTGTTGACCAGCCTTTTCCCTCCAACTGTTACTGACATGCTGGGCAGGACCCAGACCATCATGGCCTCTGACCACTCATTCACCATAAGGACAGTAGAGGGGTTAGCAGGGCATGAGAGCAGGGAGTAGCTCAGCTTTGGAAGAGGTGCTCTTAATTTTCTTGAAGGTGAAGGAAAGGAATGCATTGCAAACATGCATTAAGTGTTTATGGAACTGGATTTTTTTCCTGAAAATTGTTAAATGATTCAATTTTATTTTATTGGGTTTTGCTTTAACTTTTTAGTAAAAAATCTGAAGTTGCGCACATTCCTTGTATATCTTTGAAACTGCTAAGCTTTCACTTTCATGTTATGACTTGTTGGTACCAAAATGATTGCACAGTTCTTTGCAAATCAAATTCCTGTATCTTTTACTATTTCAAGAGCATTCAAAAGTGATTAATGTTCCCCTCGCATCATCTTGACTTATCCAAATATGGAAGGTAAGTACGTGCAAGGGCTTCAAACTCCCTGAAACTTAGCTTAAAAGTCGACTCCTCCTTGAGATGTTCCCTGACCTTCCACTGCCATCCCACACAAGTACCCTGTGATCTCTCAGTACTTCAAATTTATGAGTTGGCTGGGTTTCCTATCACTATTTGCATGTAGATTGCAGGAGATGCCTAATCTCTTAAGCAGGAAGACCACGTATTATACCTCTTGATAATTCCAGCACGTAGCATAGGGCCAGTCATATAGTAGGTGTCCAATAAAAGTTTACTGAATCAATGCAAGAAGCTTTAAAACTTATTTTAAATGCCTAAAATTGCATTATATATACCACTTAAATTCAATGAAATTAAGATAAAAGGTCAAGGCATAAATATATTTTAATTGAGATAATACTTTAAAAAATATACTTGGAGGGCTTTGAGGTATAATATATCCCGAACTCTATTTGGTGTTACTTGGGTGGTTGAAGTGTGGAGCATTTTTCCAAGTGAGAAATTAACTTCAGAGGTACAAATACTAGAACTGAGAAGGGGAATTTAAAACCATAAAATTTAACAATCTCTCTTTCTTCTCCCTGCTTAATTTTATTCAAAGTATTTATCATAAGTTCAAATGATGGGCTGGGGTCGTGGCTCAGTGGTAGAGTGCTTGCCTAGCATATGTGAGGCACTGGGTTCGATACTGAGCACCACATATAAATAAATAAATAAATTAATTAATTAAATAGCCATTGATAACTAAAATTTAAAAAAAAATTTTAAATAAGTTCAAATGATATAATTTTAATGTTTTCAGGTTCTCTTTTTACTTCTCCTGTTAGATAAAATCTCTAGCAAAGTTGAAATCTTGTATCATGTACACTGCTATGTTCTCATCTTCTACAATAATACCTGAGGCATGGTAATCTCTTAAGAAAGTTTTATTAATCGGATGGTGTGTTAGCCTTCTGTTGCTATGAAATGGTTGACATAAATTACCTTAAAAGGAGAAAAACTTTACTTTGGCTCATGTTTTCAGAGGTTTCTTTCCATGGTTGGCTCAGTTGATTATTGCCTATGGTACAACAAAACATAATGGTGGCAGAGAAGTCTACTCACTTCATTGTGGCCAGGAAACAAAGAGAAGTGAGGTAGGGAGAGGAAGTTGCCAGGAACAAAATAGATCATCTTCAAGGGCATACCCCCAATGACCTAGTTCCTCCAACTAGGCCCCACCTCCTAAAGTTTGTACTACCTACCAATAGCTCATTATGAATCCATAAGTGGGTTAATCCATTCATGAGGTCAGAATCCTCTTGATCCTCCCAAAGGCTCACCTTTGGACACTGCTGCATTGAGCTCTAAGCCTTCAATATGTGGATTATTTGGGGAACATTTAAGATCCAAACCAAAACAGATGGGTAAATGGACGAGTAGGTGGATAGATGGATGGAATGGATGGATGGATTGATGGATGAGGTGGGTGGGTGGATGGATGGATGGATGATGGATAGATAAATAAATGATTAATGATGTATACGGATGTGAAAAGGGACTTGCAGGGCTTCCCACGCCTTTATTTCCTAGAACTCTTCCTGACCCTTGTGTGAAATGCTCAAGTCCCCTGAATTAAACCTCAAAATTCTCTATCTTATTCCTCTTTTGGGAATTTATGCTACCACTACCATAGTCTAGGACCTAACATTTTCACTTGTCTTGTGTTTCTGTGCCTTAGATATTGTTTCTATATGTCTGTGCAGGATGGCATCAGGGATCGAGTGGTCAGAAATGAGATATAGGAGGTCTCCTTTTAGATGTTTCTAAACCTATGAAAAGCACAAGAGCCCCCAACTATTCACATTCAACAAATCTTTAGTGAATTCCTATTACACACCAATCAATAGTTCTAAGCACTTGGTTGCATCAATAAACAATCAATAAACAAAAATTTTAAACTTCCTTTTCTTGGTGGAGCTTAAATTCTGTTGGGATTGGGATGGGGGAGCAGGGAAGAGATATAAAAACTGGTAAGTGTAATTAGTAAATTAGACAGTTTGGCAAGACAGTGATAAATAGTGAGCACATAATACAGCAAAGCAAGAGGCCTGAGAGATCTGGGAATGCCATTTTACCATGGCTTCTGTGTTAGGAATAAACTCCAGAGCTACACAGTCACACACTAGGCCCCGCCTCCTAAAGTTTATACTACCTACCAATAGCTCATTATGAATCCATAAGTGGGTTAATCCATTCATGAGGTCAGAATCCTCTTGATCCTCCCAAAGGCTCACCTTTGGACACTGCTGCATTGAGCTCTAAGCCTTCAATATGTGGATTATTTGGGGAACATTTAAGATCCAAACCAAAACAGATGGGTAAATGGACGAGTAGGTGGATAGATGGATGAAATGGATGGATAGATTGATGGGTGAGGTGGGTGGGTGGATGGATGGTTGGACGCAAAGGGAAACCAGAGAAAGTTTCACTGCACATGTCACACAGGCACACTCTTACACACCCCACACTCTTACACACACTTCCAAATGGAAGCCCATGGGTGCAGAGATACTACTGCTCCCTAAATAGCCAGCTACGTGTCTCCTCCAGTGGTATACCTCTTGTGACATCCCATAGTATGTATAACTAACCTCTTCTCACAGTTTCAGGAACAAGGAGCTCCCCTCTCTCCAATAAACTCAACTTGATTTTTAGATACCTGGACTAGTTCCCACTTTCTTCAGTTAATTAACTGAAATCTGCCTCCATCATTTCCACCCAGTGCCCTAGTTCAACAAACACCTTGGAGAAAGATGGAAGGAGCATGAGCTTCAGAGAAGTCAAGGGCTTGCTTTGAGCTACAGCCCCACATTTCTAGCTAAAGTGACTTTCTGCAAGACACAACTTTTCTCATCTATAAAATAGGAATAACGTGTCTAACAAGCCCATTACGATCTCTAAAGTTTTATTATAGGGTCTCATTAAACATTACAGGGTCTCATTAAACATTAAATAGTGCCTTTATCAAAATAAATGCATTGCAGGATCTGCCATTCACAGGGAGACCTACTCTTAGAAAAGTCACCTGTTCCTTTAGCAGGGCTGCTAGATAATTGGCTAAAGAATTCTTACCTGTGGATATGCTCAGCCTTTTTTTGTGTCCACTCATCCTCTTGCCTGGCCTTCCCCCTATTTAGTGAGTAATTGGGCTAAAGAAGAATCTTTTTGTAAAACTACCTCCAAGCTCAGGGTGGCTGAGTAATAGGACAGTGTGGACTGAGGTTCTGGAGTCCAGGTGCTCCTGGTCCAGCTGGACACCCAGCTCCCTGTGCTATTGTGGGCAAGTCATTTTTCTTCTTGGGAACTAGTTTACCCTGTGTGTAAAGAGTGAGTGAGTCAGATGGAATTATGGACTTTCTAAGCTGTAGCTCAGACAACTTAAGAGTCTACAAATTGGATGTGGAGGTAGGTACAGGGAGACAGGGAGAGAGAAATCAGTCCTGAGCCCTTGTAATGATATACCAATTCTTTGAATAATTACAGCTTCAGGCAGAGAAGTGTCTCTGGCATTTTTATAAGCATTCTCCCTTTATTATTTTGAAACTTCAGTAAGATTTCTAAGTGGCGAGGCAAATGGCCTTTGATTAATACTAGGAAACATTCCTTGGGCTTCCCTCTCAACGCCATCTAAAATGATAATTGCCTCTTCAAAGAAAATTTGCTTCATAATTATAAGATCATTCACTAAAAAAAATATAAAATTGAATTGAGCATGTGAAATCAGAGAAGTATACATGAATGCCTTTGGGGTATGTGTGCACGCACATGCATGTTATGTGTGTTTGTCTAGTTTTAAGAAAATTGAATCAGAAACCATTTAAAATTCTTACCAACATGACATGACCAGAATTATGCTAAAAGGTTTAATGAAAACCCGGACTTCAAGATAACCTGGCAAGATCACTTCCAAAAGCCATCTTCGCAACTGGGGCATTTCCAAAACCACTTTTGGAAGCCCTCCTGCTCATCTCCACAGCAGTTGCTCAAGTCCTTGTTCCTCTGGGAAGGGAGGGAAGGAGTGAGGAGCAGTGTCCCTTGAGGAGGGGAACTATGGTGTAAGGAAGATAATGTGGTTTGGGTATTTTATCCAAGAGTAAATTAGCAGAAGCCATTGCATTATGAGTCCCTCAGAGTGTTTATGGGAAAACAAATGTAGGAGAATTTTAGTTTATAATCTTCCTCTGAAAAACAGTTCCTCCAAAGAGAAGGTAGGGGAGGAGTAGATTTGGGACTATTACAGGCCATTTCCTGTCTCTGGTCTCAATTTCCTTGACCACAGTGGCGGGGGGAGGGAACATGGAGGGGAAATGGAGGAACACAGTAAGGCTTAACCTGAATATTAATGAAATTATGGGAGCAACTTCCAGCCCTGGGGAAACTGAGGATGCCTTCCTGAGATCTCTGGGATTCAATTCCTGGGTAACAAAGATGTTCCTCAATAAGAGGAAAGAGTTCACATGCTGAAGACTTATCGGGGAACAGGATGGGTTCGGGGTGAGTGGGGAAGATTCTGCCACTGTGAGGAATGGCCCCAGACTTCAGGAGAGGGAGCATTTATTCTAGAAACTTCCATTGAGGGCTGAACTTGGTCTTTAACCAAGACACCTGCCTGCTCTCCTTTTCAGAGCCCATATCTACTACCTCCAGAATCCCATTATTAGAAATTGGAGAAGAGCTTCACTTGTAAAAAGTTTCTAGAGCCCCAAATCACCTTCTTTCAAACTCAGGAAGAGACATGCATGCATCCAAGGCCAGGTGGGGATTTGGTGGTTGTCACCTACCCCCCTTTGAGTTTTGGGAAATAAACATTTCATGGGAGCTCCTAGGGTGAGGAAGTACAGTGGGAAGACAACAGGGATTTCCCTTCTGCTCCCCTGCAGAACTCCTGTTCTGCTAAGGGCCTGCTTTAATCATTCACAAAGGACTGACTCAGCCTTGGCCACTCCTCCCTCTTGGCTCAGTCTCCTCAGTAGCATCAGGGAGTCCAGGTTCTCCTCCATGTCCAGGGCTCAGAGATTGCCAGGAGCCAGAGCCAAGCTGGGAAGCCATGCATAGTTCTCACGGTGGGTGGGTGGCAGGCCTTCATGCCCACCCCCTTCGTGGGAGCTGCAAAGTCAGGCCTCTTCCCATCTGCAAGTGGCTCCAGAGACACCTCCATAGTCTGCACACCCTGGAAAGTCCAGTGCTAAATGCTTCAGAATGAAGGAAAGCAGGATCAGCTCCTGGAACCAAGGCCTGTAGTCTTGACCTTCCCTTAAGGTTGCATCCAAACTCAAGTTAGGGACATCTGCAAAAATGCCATTGTTCTTCTGAGTGGACCTGGAAAACCGAGGCAAACCAAACTGAAGCAATCACACCGAGATAGTTCTGCTTTTATTGGTCTCAAACTGATTTTCCAAGGGGTTCATCTGAAATTTTTTTGTTGCATATTTTCCCAACTTGAATTTTTTTTAAAAGATAGTTTTCCGATGCTTCAGATGACAGATGTCCTATCTGTAAATGACTAAAGCCTATATTAGCAAGAAATTAGAAAAATCCATTTTGATTAAATTGGGAATAGATAAGTCAACTCAATGAATCATGATCAAAGTGTGTATTATTTTACATTACATTTGTAAAAGTAATTGTTCTGGAAATGTCTGTTGAACAATCTTGCACCCCATAGTAGGATTGTGCAAGAAATGGTAATTAAATGGATTGATCCAATTGCTTCCAGAGTTTTCCATAGCCTACTAGGCTCAAGTTGATCTGGCCCCTGGTTACCTCCCTGACCCCAGCCATCATCAGTCTTGCTTCTCTTGCTTGGTCCAGCCGCATTGGCCTTCTTGCTTTTCTTTCAACATTGTGGATCAAGACCTGACTTCAGAGCCTTGTCCTTTCCCCAGGCTGAGCTACTCTCCTCCTGGAAATCCACCTGGCTGCATCCTCTCTCCTCAAAGGCCTCAGCAAGGCCTCCTCTGGGCAGACTACCTGAAATAACAGATTCTCTCCTTCCATCTCCCCATCTGACCTCATTTGTCACCATTGCATTGATCACTGTTTGGTGTTATGTTTCAGAACTTTCATTATTTTGCATGTGGATCCTCTATGAGGCTGGGGACCTCAGTACCTGCCGGATCCTTCATGTCTAACTAAGGATCAGCTGGAACCAAGGCCTGTAGTCTTGGTTCTGGTACACAGAGGCCCCGTGATAAATACCTGTAGAAGGGAAGTTTGAGTGTTTGCTATTTTTCAGATTGTATGGTATGGATCATTCATATTATCTCAAAAATGTTCCCCAAACATCCTCTCTTCACCCACCCTTGTAACTTCCCACCTGTTAGCAGATTATGGCTGCCTTAGCTAGGATTTCACAGCATGTCTGGTTTTCACCCACAACATGCCACATTACACTGATTTCTTCTTGTCCATACCTATTCCTCCCTGGATATTATGCTTTTGAAAGGTAGCAGCATGCTCTTGTTCACCTATTTTCCCAGTACTGAGCCAATTTCCAGACATATAGTAAGTGTCCTGAAAATATTTGTTGAAGGTACTGATGAAAGATATTCCATTCAAAGAGAAAAGAATGAGCAGAAATAGGGCGAAAAAGTGTCTGACATTTTGGGGCTCTCAAGGACAGAGTGGTTAGGAATGAAATTTAAAATCAGTTATATTTAAACTTGAAGCCAGTTTCTACCACTTACAAATTCTTTAGTCTTGGGCAATTTACTAGTGCTGAGCTTTGGCTTCCCTTCTGTCATCTGGGAATTGATCCACCTGCTCATAGGACTAAGTCAAAGCATGTAGGGAAGTGCCTGGCAAATGGGTTTTCCTCCTTCTTTATGATGCAACGTGGCTGCATGTTCTCAGAGAGTGATAATCAATTCCCAGCCCTGGAGAGTTCCTCCAAAGTGCATTAGCTCCCAGGGTTACTTCAATCTGAACTACATGCCAGCCAAGATGTCCCTGTGATCACTCAGGGAAAGTCCTCACCCCAGAGCCTTCCTGGCAGCAAGACACAGGCACAAATTTCTCCAATTGATTGTTCTTTCAGTTTAATTATCAGTTGATTAACAGAATCTTTACAGGCCTTGGAAGAGGCTATCCTCAATTCAACATTTAAAAAAAATTCTTTCAACTTCCTTTTGTTTTAGTTCTTTAATTTTTGTCTAAAAAGAAGATTCTTCTTCTGCACGATCTATTTCTAACTGTATCTCATAATCATGAAAGAGGATTTCTTCAAAACTAACTTATGATTCTGCTTATACAGTTTTGGGGGGCTTCTTAGGAGCTGCTTAATCTCATTGTCTCTCATTTGAGTTCTGAATCCATGACGAAGGAAACACTGGCACTGAACAGGAGTCTAATTCTCAGTATCAGTGGTGGACAAATGTTACTAGAAACAGGAGATGAAGCCTACATGAGTCCCTGCTCCTTTCCCCTAAGTTCCAGAAATGGGACCCCTACCTGAGGTGAGTTGGGCCTTATGAGGACCAGCTACCTGGAACATCACCACTTGTCTTAATGAGTATAAAGAATGGGGGGGGACCTCATGAGTAACATCATTTATCCATTCTAAAAGAACAATGTCCCCATGTCCACCAAGGACTCTCTCACCATCTCACCAATCTGAGACAGGAGCCAAGAAGCAATCCTTTTGAGTGAGATGAAGTTCCTCTGTTACTGCTGGTAGGAAAATGAGGAGAAGAGGAGGATACTGCTCTTTATCCTGCCGAGAAGATCCCTAACCTTCATGCATTCTGCTTTCAGAAGATGGGCTCCTTTAAACTACATTCTGTTACTTTGATTCTTCCTCAAAGTATCTCTTTGGGAACCATTAACTGTTTTTGTCAGCACATACCTAGATGCCATCTAAATTCCATATCTTCTGAGTCAAGGAATCCCAATAAAGAACTCCAATGGCCAAATAATCAATGCCATGAGAATCATAAATGCTTTCCAGCAATGGAAAAAGCCTCTGCCCAACAGAACAACCTGTGACACTCTGAGCTCTCCTTTCTCACCTGCTAAATAAAGAGTTCATTCCTCTTCTGTGTGACCACTTTGTACTTTCCCAGATGGCCTTCACCCATCCATTTGGCCAACCCCAAGGTCAGGAGGGTTCCTAATTGTAATCCAGCTTCCCCAGGGGCTTTTTCTCTCATGCCAGTTTACATCAGAGGGCAACTTAATGAGTATATTTTCCAGTCAGGGACCTGAGATGTTAATTAAACTGCTGAGTCCCCCAGTGCCTCCAATGCACCCAAGGGGGACCAAAGCCCCAGAACAAAACCAAGCACCTGAAAAAGTGCAGTCTCCAGTTTCCGGGGACCATAGATGCTGGGAAAGAGCACTGTGGTCCCAGCGGCCAAGAGATGAAGGGGGAGAAGGTTGAACTCACAAGAGGCAGAGGGTGATCCCCTGAGTGCCAAAAAGACCAATCACCTCACAGCTGTCCTTAGGCAACTAATAATAAGCATGAAGACAATGATAATAACCCCCTATATAATATTATACAGCAATTCCTTTCTTCCCATGGGGAACTTGGAGTCTATGACAGTTATCTTGGTAATTAGAGAGGCAGTTGACTCTAGGCAGACCAAGCAATGACGTTGGTACCAATTTTCTGGTGTCACCAATCCTGAGGGCTGAGACCTTGGACAAACCACCTTACCTCTCGGTTCCTCAGCTTTCTCATCTGGAAAAAGGGTATGATCATGACTACATCACAAGCTATCTTGTTCCCCAAATGGGACAGTACAAAAGCACTCTGGAAATTTAAGTACTACACAAACTAAGGGAATTGTTATTTTTAATAATCATTATCACTCCATCATTCCTGCAAAGCACCCAAAGGGGTGAATATATTCCTTTGCCTATTTCAAAAATGAGAAAACATATGTAGAAAAGCCCAAGAGACTGTAATGCTGGAAAATATCATGCGCTTCAGAATCAGCTGGACTTGAACACCCTTTACTCGCTGTGTGACCTGGAAGCAAGAACTTAATTTTAATAAACTTCAGTATTTTTTTTATAAAAATCAGAGTCTTCTGAAAATTGCCTGATAAGAAGAAAATAAAACATCTGATACATTGTCTGACATCTGACAGGTGCTCAAAAACTGTCGTAAGTGTTTAACTACATCTGTTCTACAAAGCACACTTATTTCCGTCAAACTTATTTGATGGAAAACTTAGTATTTTTCTGTTGTTTCTGCAAGATCACGATATGCCTGGTTCTTAACACTTTTACTTTCTGGATCAATTTGGTTTTATGTTCAGCCCTACAAAAAAAAGAGAGAATCACACATAGGAAGTTTGGGAGATTATCTTTCAGCTTGGTGAGTATGAATAGTTACCCCTTTGATAGTCATAGAATATTATTGACAGCAATGCTTAAAGGCCAGTTTAAGCACCTCAGATAGGGTATTAATTTCCAGAATATACAAAGAACTCATTTAACACCAAAAAACCACAAATAACTCAACCAATAAGTGGATAAAGGAACTGAACAGACGCTTCTCAAAGGAAGAAATATGAGTAGTCAACATATATATGAATAAATGTTCAACCTCTCTAGCAATTAGAAAAATGCAAATAAAAACTACACTGAGATTTCACTCCAGTCAGAATGGCAATTACCAAGAATATAAGTAACAATAAATGTTGGTGAGGATGTGAGGCACCCATACATTGCTGGTGGGACTGTAAATTGGTACAACCACTTTGGAAAGCAGTATGGAGGTTCCTCAAAAAATTAAGAATAGAACCACTATTTGTCCCAGTTATCCCATTCCTTGTCATACATCCAAAGGATTTAAAATAACAATATTACAGAAATGCAGCCACATCAGTGTTTAGAGCAGCACAATTCATAATAGCTAAGCTATGGTGCCAACCTAGGTGCCCTTCAACAGATGAATGCATAAAGAAAATGTGGTATATATACATAATGGAATATTACTCAGCCATTAAGAAAAACAACCTTATGATATTTGCCAATAAATGGATGGATTTGGAGACTATCATGCTAAGTGAAATGAGCCAATCCCAAAACAACCACGGTTGAATTTTTTCTCTGATATGTGGAAGCTAACCCACAATAGGTGCGTATGGGGGAGAATACAAGTTCAGAGGATTAGACAAAGGGAAAAGAGAGGAGATAAGAAAAGGAAAGACAGTGGAATGAATCTGACATAATTTTCTTATGTACGTATACAAATATACCACAGTGAATCCCACCATCATGTGCATGCACAAGAAAGAAGTCCTAATTAGAATAAAATAAATAAATGTCAAGAAATTTTTTAAAAGGCCAGGGTTAGTTTACATTGATTATAGATTAAGTAGGACAGAAGGGTTTGCCCTACTGCTTAAAAATTAGTTTTTACAAAAGAAAAAAATTGCTGTAAAAGGAACCATGAATGTTACAAATCAAAAGTTTTAGAGCAGAGTGACAGGACATCCCAGCCCTCCCTCTGGTGGATCCCAAGCAGCACAGGAAGAGCTTAACTGAGACTGGGCAAGGGCCAGGACCCCCCAGCAGTTCCAGGCACTATGAATCTCATTTCCTGTCAGACACCATCTGAATTCTCCCAACTTCATCCACACTGCTGGGATCAACAGTCACCATTTGTCAGAGGACTTTGGACAATCAGAGAGATAATGTGGTTTAAAACTTGTTCTGAGTCCCTGGAAAAAGAAGAGCTTGGGCATCAACATTTAGGTACAATTCTAAGGAGCAAGCCCAGCTCAGATCTGGGCAAAGGAACAATGTGTGCGTGTGTGTGTGTGTGTGGTGTGTGTGTGTGGTGTGCGTGTGTGTTACATGTATGTGCTTGTATCTTTATATACATGCAAAAATCTATATGTGTGCATATTCACGTTCATGCACATCACTCTGCCTTCCCAGAACCCTGCTTCCTGCCAAGGAGAGCAGGAAAGAGCAAGGAGGGGAGCCAGGGCCATGGGCTGAGCTGGCTAGCTCACAGGGTGGGTTCTGGCTGCCACCATAGTTCCCTTTCTCTGAGACTCTGCCTTTGCCTCCTCCTAGTGAACACCTCCTCCTGTTCTTCTCCAGACAACTGGCCTTTTCCAGAAAAGCATCTGTAGCCTCCAAGGCTCGGTCCATTCAGGGCTCCGTCCATCTCGCCCTCTCCTGTTACAGACTCCAAAAGTAGCTGTGTTCCTCTTCCTGAGCATATTACTGCCCCCCCCCTCTCCATGGCATTGATCAGGAGTGTGATTCTTTAATATTTATTTGATAAGTGATCATAGTTTGTCTCACTCGCTAGGTTGAAAGCATCCTGGGGGTGGGGGCAATATATATTTATTAGTGTGTTTAGGTCCATGGTAGATACTACAAAAAACTCTTGTTAAATATGGATGAATGATGAATGAACCAAAGATTTACTGAATCAACCAACCAGCAATCTGATCTTAGAGCATTTTCCTCCCCCATAGAATGGGAGCCGTAAAGCCTGTCTGCCTGCCTCTTAAACAAGATGCAGGACTACCAAGGCACAAGACTAGAAAGGAATTGTGACTGCTGGAAACATTCCCCCTAAGAAATATGGAAGCTTTAATTACATCTCTGTTCTCCAGAGATCCTGATGTGATTGGTCTGGAGAAAGACCCAAGCATTGGAATTATTTTGCAAATTCCCAGTTGATTCTAAAGGTAGCCCAGGCTGAGACCCATTGCCCTGATATTAAGGGAGTCTCAAGTGGAGTCATTTCTGGTCTCTATGTTCCAGTTCCTCCTTGTTCAATGGGCAGAGGAAACCTGCAAATAGATCCTGACATTGCAATGTCCTAGGAACCTGAATGAAATTCTGCACTAGCAGCTATAAGATGAAATTAAGAAACTTTTTCTGAAATTTAAAATTATCTCTGATTGGATAGGTTGTCAGGGATGACCCTTAGAGGTCATGCCCTGAATTCCATTCTGATCTACAATTCAGAATTCAGCAGGCAGAGCCAGGGGCCTTCCAGCCCAGGTAGCAAACAGCAAGTCCAAAGGATTTTTTACACATCTATGAGCTGAAACACTATGGGCCGCTTTGGGATATTGGAAACGGTGCCAGATTAAACACTCTGACATACATACTTGCTCATGAGGAGACAAGCAGTCCCACAACTCTTTGATGGAAGAAGCGATCAAACCAATGGCCAAGTGCAAAAAATAATGCAAAAAGACAGTTCAAAAGCAATCAGCCAGCAGAGGCCCATGGACTCAAGCAGCAGTGGTGGGTGGTTTAGGCAGGTGTTTCCCCAAGTGGGGTCGCCCAACCAGCAACATCAGTGTCACTCAGGAACTGGCTAGAAAGGTAGTTTCTCAGGCCTCACTGCAGAGGTACTAAATCTCGATCTCTGGCGATGCAAACCAGTACCCTGGTTTTCATAGGCCCTGCCTCAATTGTGATGAATTTTATAGCTTGGGGTCTGCAGGTTTATGGAAGTCCCAAAGGGCTAAAGCTTTTTTTTTTTTTTTTTAATATAATTCACAGAAGTTGATATAAAGGGATCTTGGTGCAATTTTTGTTTACTGGAAAATAAACATGGGTTTTGAGATACTCCAGAGGCCTTTGAGATACTCCATAAGGACCTTCCCCTTTAGGACACTGAGCCAGTACAAGGTACATTGTGTGGCAGACAGATGCTTCTGCTTAGCCACAGAGGTGGAGAATGCCTTGTTTAGTGCGGCAGGGTGAGCAGGGAACTTCCCCCAGCCACAGCCTGCCAAGCGTACCTATAGGTCTGGAAATCAGGGCAAGGCAGGATTCCCACGTACCAAATTAGATCTTGGAAACAGGTTAGTTATCTTGGACAGACTTAGCACGAAGGAATGTTATCACTATGCAGATCAACACAGATCTGTATGAAACTGAAACGAAACCATGCAGTCTCCCAAAGAGACAGCCACCAACCAGGGAGAGTAGTGGCATTATCAGATGCCCATGCTTCACCCTGCACAGAAAAAAATCAGGGAACTGAGTTTCTGTAGACTGCCTGCAGCTGACCTCTCCTGACCACCATGGGACACAGCCTACCAGCCCCTCTATTCTGGCCACAGGCAGGCCTCAAGGGACACTTCAAGATGGGTAAGTCTTTGCCACTTCCTGTCAAAAGAAGTCCCACAATGTTTTGGAGACAGCAACCAATGGCAGTGTGCTTTGCTTTTCAGAGGCAGACTCTAATGATTCTATGAGGTGATTGGATCAGCAGGGTTCAATGATGCAGCCTGACAACTTCAAGGGAAGCAGGGGATGCTGGGTAATTCTTCTCGGTTCCCAGGTCATTAACTTTTAGCACCTCGTCTTTTTGCTGCCTCCCTTCCTCCATGATCTGGCCACTTCTGTAGCACAGAGGAGGAAAAGTAAAGGGTTTAAAACCAGATCCACCTGAGCTGGGTCCAAAGCTCAGCAGGTAGGGTGACAAATCACTTTGCTGCAACAAGCCTCAGTTATCTGCAAAATAGGGAAATTAACCAACCAGGATATTACTTATGAAAAACAAGAACAGCAATTTGCCCACTCTAAAATTCAATAAATAAGGTGTTTTTTCTTCTTAGAGGCTGATGAGAAGATTACCTGAGATCATAGATGGGAAAGGCGCTCTGTGTTCTATGAAGGAGTGGCACAGGGGTTTATTACATTTTTCTTCCCTTTCCTTCTTATTCGACCTCCTAACCCTTCTTTCCCGTGGTTTTGGTTTGAATAGAAGTTATACGATGTTAGCTTTAAAAAAGTTCACCAAGGACAGTGTCCTCAGCTGGGTGTACACCTGGATTATGATCCGGACAGCAGTGGGTGAACTCTCCCCGTTTTAACGGACAGGGAGTTGCTTGTGCCTTGGGAGGTTTTGCAGTTGGTTAGTATCAGAGCAGATTTTGAATCCAGCTCTGGAATCTGATGCTCCACTTTGCATGCTGGAAGAATCCGGGAGATTCCCACAGCCCCGATCCTATGCTGTATCCTTGAGGGACTGGTCCCAGGTCACCTGGCAGCTTACAGACAGCACCAGGGTTGGAGCTCACAACCACTGAAGCTCAAGCCAGTGCCCCACTCTGCTCCAGGGGCTTCAGTCACACTTTCCTGACCCAGGAAAGACAAGACCTAGGATACCTTTCCAACATCAGCAGGAGTCTTGAGTTTGACAAAGAAACCTCAGAGGCCGCATTCTCTGTGGAGTTTCTAATCCCAGGTGGGGAGGGGGGAGATGGCAGGGGGAGGGGGAGATGGCAGGAGGAGGGGGAGCAGCTTTAGAAGCTTAGTTCCTGTTTATCCATGTGCCATTCTTTTAGTCCCTGAGGCTATAATATCCATTTAGAAAGATTAAATAAATGGGATTCGGGACAGAGAAAAGGAGAGCTAAGGGGGAGGCAGGCAGAGAAGAAAGTAGAATTCTTGAAGCATTAAAGAGCCTAAGACATTACTCATTCTCAAATAGGTCTCACTTCCCAAAGACCAGTTCCTTCCTTGGGAAATCACAGGCAGGTGGAAGCGGCTTGGAGGGTTCTTTCTGTGCTTGAACCTGGCTTTTCTTTCCAGCATTCTCAGGTGCACTGGGGGCCCTGGGAAGGGAGGGTGCTTTTTTTCAAAAGACACTTCCACCTCCTAATCTCTGTGCCTACAAACCAAATATTGATTTATTTAGTAAACCAGCCTGTGTAGGAGAGATTGTAAAGCCATGTTTACTCAGCAGTTGGGCCCCCCTGACAGCTGTTCACCGGGGATTATGATGTCACAGAGGTAATTACACTATAAACAGGGGACAGGGGGAGAAGAAAGCATGAAAGGGAACTGTGGGCTGTTACCAGGCAACACCAAATATGTAACCTGAAACCCAGCAAGCATGTAAATTTCCTTAGGAGCCTCCCAGATGTCCTCACTTTATGGCCAACCCTCAGTTTCAGTTTCAATTTGTTTATTTGGTCTTCCTCAGTCACCAGTGTGGAGATGAGAATGTTGGAAGAGAAAAAGGGAAAGCAAAGAAACACGGGGGGCGGGGGGTGGGGAGGGGGGTGCTTTTGGTGCAGGGTGGGAGCTCACAGAAGGCTAAGGAGGTTGATCTCTCTGCAGAAAGCTGAAGAGGTCAATGTGCAAGCAAGCAGCTAAGCCAGGTATTGCTAACTAAGAGAACTCACAGGAAAGAAAGAAAGTGAGAAGTAAGGAGATGAAACCAATCCAACAGGAGAAAGAGGAGGAAGGGTCCATTGCAGGATCAGACCCTAGGGACAGGAAGGAACCCCTGGAGTCCCCTCATCCACAGCCCCACCTAGTGGTTGCCCCATAGCTTTACACCTCCCCTGAGGAGAGGTGTTCCCTGAGGCAACCAGCAGCCCCACCTTTCTTTGGGCCACTTTACCAGAACATTCTTAGGTTGAGCTGAGATGGGCTCCCTGTTCTAGGCATCTCCCCAACCTCATTCATTCAGAGTCTCCTACTCAGGAAAAGTCCCTCATTGCCCAACAGAGATTTGGCAATAACCCCCCAGGATACCCAGTGTTTTTCTTCCCCTGGACTCTTGTCCCAGGAATAGTTTTCCCAGTGGATTTAGTTTCAGGCAAAATTATTTCTTGCTCGAATTGAAACATTTTTAATTTGTTCCTCTTGGCAATCTAGGATTTGGAGACAGACTCACATCCCTCCCTTACCTAGGGAGGATCAATCACATCTTCCCTTCCCAGCCTGCTCCGTGGTCCCCTCTTCAGAAAGCCACAGAGGTGGCCAGGAGATGTCTGGAGCGGGCTAGAGATTGTTACCTTTTCAGGAATTCTGCAATCTGGCTTTTAATTATTGAAATCTACCATGGTGAAAGTATTTACAACACAATTTGAGCAAGCAGAATAATTTCCTACTCTACCTGCAAAAGAACCAGTCCATCACTGGCCCCAACCAACCACTTTTGACATCTCTAGGGATTCTGTTCTTCTACAGAAACCTGTAGCCAGAGAGCCCCGCATATCTCTGAACTTACACCAAGAAACCTCCCCAGCTGAATCTAAAGAAAGGGTTTTAGTTCCTCTTGACTGTTTGCCACACATAGTGACCATCTTTGCTGACCAAGAACAACTCCCTTAGGACTGATTCATTTTATGGCCACACAAATCTCCATCTCCATAGGGCACACCAGGAGCCAGATGTTAAATGACCTGGTTGGGAAAGAAAAAAAAAGAAAGAAGGAGAGAGAGAGAGAGAGAAAGAAAGAAAATCAGTTCTCTGAACTGAATCCTACAGGCTGCTTCTGTTGGCATAAGGACAATCACAGCAGCTGCTATAGTTAATGGCTTTTCTGCAAACTTGGGAATTTTGTCAAATTTCTTGTCCTAAATTCTGGTCATAAATGTCTAAAATGACAGTTTGGTGACAGCACTCAATTGCAGCCATGCTCAGCCGCTCCCTTGGTATTTGATTGGAAGCCCATCACTTTCCCTCTCTGGGCCTCAGTTTCCCTCCCTATGAGGGTAGAGTTCGGAGCGCTGGCTCTGGGGGGTTTGCAGCTGGCCCCGGCATGGGCCACAGCATTCACATTCTGACCAGCGCTGCAAGCAGAAGGAGGCTCTGGGTGAGCAGCGTTTTTCCACAAGCTAATTCTCACCGCATGGACTTGCTTCCCGTCTCCACTCCTCCTGTTGTCCTGGGGATGGTTTGTTTGTTGTGACCGACTTCTCCTCCGATGCTCTACAAGGGCTGATGAAATTGTCCTCAATATTGCAGCCCTGGGCCATGTTATCTCCCCCCAAATCTCACCAAGCCCAAGCTAATTTTAAGTCACTTCCCTAAACCAGGCACACGAAGGTGCCGCACCCTGTCTCAAATGGAGAGGACTTCTGGGGGCTTTGGCAAAGCTTCCATTTTTTTTTGCAAAGATTCTCTCTAAAGACTCTACCTGCACATGTCCCAAGAGCTGAAGCAGAACTGTGTTTTCTTTGCCACCACTGTGACAGCCTAGAGAGCATCCCAGGGCTGATGTGCTCAGTATCTTCCTACCATGTTCCTTTCTAGAGCCCAGGTCTAGAAGTAAGAGTCCTACACCCCTGGGCAGCTCCCCACGCCCAGCTGCAGCCATGCTAACCTGCTGCTCAGTCTCATATTCCCATTTCCCAAATCGCTCTTCCCACCCACATCTATGAACTGAGTGTCTATGTTCCCTCCCAGGCTTCACCTGGATCACCCTATATGAACAGAAACCCTTCCGCCATCCCTCCCCAATCCACTCTCAGTTCATAGATGACCTGTCTCCATAGATGATCACATCTGACCACGATGTACTTCCTGTATTTACTCCTTCCCCAGGATGCTAGGGCCAAGCACAGGGGCTTTGTTCTGTTCCTTGCAGAATCCCCAGTGCCTACAACAGTATCTGGCACATAATGCATACACCATAAATGTTTGCTGAATGAATGAATGTACAGTTTGTTCTCATTATTCATGGATTTTATTTGTAACTATAAATCAATGCTCATAGCAATTTCACAGTCATGTGCAGAGCGAAAAATTTGGAGTTGCCTAAAACACCTGTTCCCTACTGAGGTTGAGCCAGTACCACTGTCTTGCTTTAGCTTTTAAGCTCTAATCCAGGGTCCTATTTGCAGTTCACTTACGCACTTCACTCCTTTGTGATTTTTGTTGGTGATCTGATTCCCAAACATAGCATTGAGGTACTATGTAGTGTTTCTAAGAAGCCTCTGGTGTGCCTCACCGAGAAAATATGTGCATTAGATAAGCTTCATTTGCTTTACATTATTTGCAATTACATTTACTTTACATATCACAAATATACAAATATAAATTTGTATTGCATACAAATTGCAAATACATATATTTGCAATCCACAGGACACATACGTTTGTCTTTCCCGTGTGATCAAAAGCGTTTCTCCTTACACTTGTCATGACTTTGAAGAACCCATCAAAGGTCCTCATCCATTCTCCCACCATGGGTAACTGAGCTTAGGTTAAGGTTTGAATTATACCATGAGCATCTTTTTGTAATGTAGCTAATTCAATGGGTGCAAAAACCTGTATGACCCTGAAAGTAGATTCTAATGGGTGGTGGTAGGAAGACACTTTTGGCAGACACACAGCTGGGTTTGTGCATAAGCCTTAAAGGCTCATAAAGTAATGAACCCATTCTCCTGCAGTTTTTCACTTCTCAGAAAATTTGGACCAGGGAGAAGTCTTGCTGATCCCCTGTCTCATCATATCAAGGAGAGAAATCAAGGCTAGAGAAAAGAAGCAAGTTGTGTAAGGTGATATGGCCAGTCAGGCCCACTAATTCTTACCTTCCCCACAGTGTGCGTTTTCCAGGTGTAGTAATTCTTCTTCCTCAGGCTTTCTGGATCCATTATTTTGTAAAAAGAAAACATGATAGACACACTTTGATTTTTTACTGAGAAATTTAAGCATACTGTTCTATTTACTCCTTCCCCTTTAATTCCTGTGTTGGCATAATGACAATATGAATGTAGAAGAGGTTCTGCTATGGTTTTGATAAGTGTGCCTCAGGGCCCTAGTGCTAAGGGCTTAGACCCCAGCCCATGGCACCACTGGGAGGTGATGGAATGTTTAAGACACAGGACTTCGTCCAAAGTATTCTGGACATACTCAGAGGTGCCTTTGAAATGGATATCTGGCCCCTGGCCCCTCTTTCTCTCCCTTTGTTTCATGGCCACCATGAGGTGAACAGCTTCTTCCACCACAGCTCCCATCATAATATTCTGATTTGCACAAGCCCAAAAGCAAAGCAAGAGGGCCAACCCATCATGAACAAAAACCTCCCAAACTGGGAAGCAAAACAAACTTTATTTTCAAGTTGATTGTTTCAGGTATTCTGTTATAGCAATGGAAAGCTGACCAACACATTCTCTGTGCTCAAGAACAGCCTTACAATATCATAAAGTCCAAGGGAGAATCTAAACCTGACCAGTCCAAGTCTGTCCCTCTATCTGACATTTAAACTTTTATCACTCGACTGTTTCTTTCCTGTAGGAGGGATAAAGATTGCCATTTTGAAGCAAATATAGAACAGTATTTTTCTGATATGAAGATAATTTTTGTGCACATGTGAATCATGACAACAGTAATTAGTGGTTGCTAGAAATTGGCCACTCCATTAGTACACTGTAGAACTTAGCTGTCTACTATGCTATGGAAAATTTCTGATGACCTCAGAATAGAACAAGTAGAATAGTTTAGCTTCCTACAGAGGTTTTTTTTTTTTATTTTTAATTTCACAAAATACAGTTCTTGTACAATTCCAACCAAGAAAGAAAATTCCCTTTCAAGGACCTCGTCTCCATGCTGGGCCAATAAAGCCAATGATTCTCAAGCTGGCAATGAGTGAGAGCAGAGTTTTGCAGATATCTACTTCAGTTACAATCTTGGGTTAAGGATGAGATGGCCCAATCTGCCATCTAAAGGATTGCATTGACTCAAGGACAGATTTTTCCACTTTTTCTCTATAGAAGTTAGCAGCCACTTTTTTACATACTGCCATGCTAGTGTATGTTGTATGTAAAAAAGTGGATGTGTAACCGATGTGATTCTGCAATCTGTATACGGGGTAAAAATGGGAGTTCATAATCCGCTTGAATCAAATGTATGAAATATGATATGTCAAGAGCTTTGTAATGTTTTGAACAACTAATAAACAATAATAAAAATAAATAAATAAATAAATAAAATAAAAAGAAGTTAGCAGCCTTCTGTTTTTGACCAAGAGTCCCTGTTCTTATTAGAAAGAAGGGAGAAAGGGAGGGAGGGAGGGATAAAAGAAATAATGTCCTTTGAGTTCCATAGAAATCCCTCATATAAAAGAAAAATATACATTGACCATAAAAATGCATATTCTATTCCCTTAATATTTAGTAAAAAATGTTTTCTTTTAACCAAAACCAAAGGCTTCTTTTCTTTCCATTTGGATATGATTAACTGTCTTTTATTCCCAACATCAGCTGTATGTCTTGAATAAAGAGTGTACGTCTCCATAAAGATAGTTTATATTTGTCCATAAAGATACTTACGTACTCTAATATTGGTACCAATAATATCAGCCAAGGTTTTACCTGTTTCATCAGGATCCATCAACAACTATTTATCTATTATACACTGCATACTAAGCGCTACACCTTGGAGACTAGAACACAAATTTCATCAACTTATTTATTCCTGCTTTAGGACGTCGGAAAATTTTGCATACTAGATCTCTTTCTTGAGGAACCCAGAAGGGAGACAGACAAATAAGCAAAAAATATTTGATGTTATGTAATAAGGCAATAATATTAAAAAGTACAAATTACTGAAATACACAGAAACAGAAGGAATTAATTGTTGGGAGCAGGAGCAGAGGTGACTATGGGAGATTCCACTGAGGAGACCCCTGCTGACTTGTGAGTTTGGGAGAATAACCAGGAATGCTCCAGAGGCATGAAGAGGAGAAGGACATGAGTTGATAGTCAGTCATAGCCTTCACTGGAAAGGCAAAGAAATGTCACTCAACATGGAAGAGAGAGGAACATCAGATCAGAGCTACAGGCAGAGACATGATGATAAAAATCACTGAACGTTGTGGTAAACACTTTAGACTCTACCAGGCAGCACTGTATCAGCTATGCTGAGGGGACAAGGGTACCAGAGAGAAGAAATCTTCTCTATCCATGAGTCCTTTGTCAAAGCCTCATGGAGCAGAAATGAGGAAATGGGAGCAGAGGAGGCCACGTCTGGGAAAAGAAGTGCTCAATAAGCCGAAATCCTTCATGACAGGTTATCATCTCTTAGAAGGGATCAGGAAATAGCTGAACCTGTTTATGAACTTCAGAGTGTCCTTCACCACCCACCTCTAACCTCTGAGCTTTTCCTCCTTAACTCACAGATTCGCAATCCTACAGACAAAGGGAAGCAGAAGTTGCTCACTGATTTTTTATGGGCCTAGTGGATGGATGCCTCTCTGGTTAGAAAGCGATATGAGCAGAAATCAGCTGAAGCTGAGTCTTACCGCAGAGCAAGTGACAAGGTGAGACTTTTGGCCACTAAGGACTTCAATATGGCTGTTGTCAATTAGAAGGAGCCAGGGACATGAGTGTCTTCCCTCCGTACCCCTATGGAAGCTAGATGAAACTGGACACATTATGCTTGCTTGATGAGTTTTCTGGGAGGGAAAAAAAAAAAATGTTGAGATGATTAAAGTATCCTAAGGCTGTGCTTTGATGGAAAAGCTGCCTAATTTTCTTCTGACTAATTTAGAAAATTATGTTTGCCCTCCTGAAAATGTACACATTTGGAAAAGCAGGAAAAGTAGATATATTCAACGTGAAGAGATTCCAAAAATAGGAGGAAGAATGTAATATTTATAGCATGTATACCTTTCCTTCTCTTTATTCCTAGTAATCTATTAGGAATCCTATCCCTAGAAAACCAAGGGGAGCATATCATTCTTGGTCTAAGGTCAAAGTGATAGAGGCCTTACAGACAAGAATAACATGATGAGTCTGATGAATTCTCTTCTAAAAGTTCAGAAGGGTGTAAGAATAAACAGCTTTCATATACAATGGGGTAAACAGATGATGAGGGTTATAAAACATCATTCTATGTGATGCACCATGGAATACACTGGGAGCATTGTTAATTCTTTTTTTATTAGACCAGTCTTTGAAAGAGAATGGCTTGTAATTTTAATTTCAATTATTGTAAGTCACATCACTAGATTCTGGTTTTACCAGCTCTGCTACTCAAAAGTATTTACGACGATTGGCAGTTCTTTTACTTGGAGGCCCACAAATTACAGTTAAAAGTATTGATAATTTCTGCTAATCTTTTATTTTGAACATGACATGAATGGAGATGAATGTGGAAGTGAAGTATCTTAGGAACCTTCCATTTTGATCTAAAGGGCAGATTTGTCACCACATGAAAGCTTAGTGGGTAATTACCAGGTGGTTGAAATGACAATTAACTCCATCCTTAATAATTATAATTTGACAGACAATAAATCAAGATGGCGGCCATCTGTAAATAAACACCCACAGAGCCAGCTGAAGAGTATTGCACAATAGCCTAACCTCATAAAACTAGCAAACTAGTTCTGACGAGTGAGCAAGTAAAGAGAGAAATAAATTTTTGGGTCACCATGTTCCTACAATTGTCAGCAGGACACAATTGAGGAAACAGGGTTGTTTTGCTTTGTTTTTATTTGATTTTTTTTTCTAGGACAATTGTTGCTGTTTTCCAGAAACCATTAACTCATTTTAAAATATGGGATTATGATTTTTTTTTTTTTTTTGGTCCAAGTGAAACTGTTCTTACAAATAATTTTACCTCAGATTCTTACACACCCCTGAGCATATTTTGCCTTGGTCACAGAATAATATCTATAGAGTCTACTGTCATTCTTTCTCAAAAACCTCTCCTTATCTTTCATCACACTCCTCTACTTCTTTTTCATAAGATTCTTTCCTAGATTTTAATAATTATAATGGCATTCATGTCAATAGCAAGAACAACCCATATTCTTTGTTACCTTCTGCTGAAAGACTTCATGCATCTTTTTGGTTACTTCTCTAAACAGCCCTCCAAAGTAGAAATCTAATTTTTTTCCCCCAATTGTCCTTAAGAATATGGAGGCTGAAAATCATCCAGTCACTTTTCAGGGTGATACAACTGGTAAATTGTGGAGCAAAGATTTTAAATCAAATCTATTCCTTCAAAACCATTGCTCTCAACTTTATTACTTTATCTGTATAAACTCATTAAAAGGTTTTATAATGATTCACTAAAATTTTTTTTCACTAAATATCTTTTCTTTGATCTACTTTAGCTACACTCACCCAGCTGTCACATCATTGCTAAGGATCTCAAATTTGTCTTTAACTAGATTTGTATTCTGAGTATCAGATCCTTGTAGGAACACATTGCTATAGTCCCTGTCTGGACTTATTCTTTCATTCAGCAAATGCCTATTAAGTAACTTTTGATCAGGCACTGTTCGAGGCTTAGGAATTATAGTTGGAAACAATAGAAGAACTACTATGGAAAAAAAGAGAATGCAGGGAAGACAAACAGTGGGTAAAAGTTAAAAGTAGAATATGGAGTGTGGTAGATAATGGTATCTGCTAAAGGGGGAAAAAAGAAGTTGGTAGATCAGAAGTAGGAGGAGCTTACATCTTAGATGAAGTGGCCGTAGGAGGCCTCAACTTAATAGGTAATATTGAAGTGAAGGCCTAAAGGAGGTGAGGGAGAGGGATTCCCTTCCCCAAGCAACAGAATAGTCACTAGAAGGACTCCTAGGAAGGAGCATGTTGGTCATGTCTGAGGAACAAAAAGGAGTTCAATATGGCAGAGTGGTACCAGAGAGGGCTGGAACAAGAGACAAGGAAGTCCTGGTGGTGGTGGGCATGGGTTATGGGGTTTGGAGAGGCGTAGGTCCATAATGACATCACATTTACAGCTTTAGGATTTTACTCTGAATGAGATGAGTTGTCCTTGGAAAACTTTGGGAAGCCTGCCATGATCTGGCCTCTCTCTCAGAAGACCACACAATCTGCCATGTTGAGAACAAGTTGAAGGAGGGCAGGGTAGAAAGCTGACGGCAGCTTAGGCAGCCATTTCTATAATCCCCAAAAAGATGTTGGTGGCTTCCATGGGAGTGGTAGCCATGAAGATAGAGAAAAATGATCAGAATATATTTTGAAGTAAAAGCCTAAAGAATTGATGAAGCATCAGATGTTTAATGTGAGAGACGAGATCATGGAAGATTCTCAACCACTTGCTAAGAGAGGGAAGTTTGATGGAATCAGGTCTCAGGGGTATACAAACATGTGTACAGACAAGATAACGATTGTTTCCTATTCAGGTCACACACACATGTATACACACTCCTCCTACATATCCCTCATGGCCATTACCAATGTTTTATCTATCCAGGCATTTATGCTGGATTTAAAGTCCCTTGCTGGTGCTCCACTCTCCCTCGTTCCAGCATAGGATTTCAGCATTCTCTAGGTCACTAGTGCCTCCCTTCCAGTATTACTCTGGTCTCATTTCATGATGACTCTGTTTTTCTGGGCCAGGGCATGAATCCTCCCCTCGATCTAGGTGATCCACCCAGTCAGCCTCTAACCTATGTTCCTTGTCCCAGGTCAACCTATTCTTTAAGGAACAACTCAAATAGATGCCTTCTTCTCTGCAGTCTTCCATAAGGCCACCAGAAAAGTCGACTACTCACTCTTCTTACTCAAATATTATTATTCATTAAGCCAATATAACTTTTTTTTTCTATTTTGGGGCATTTGCTGGTACTTGTAGTAAAAGGTGCGTGTGGGAATGATAAGAACTGAGGCCAGAGGAGAAAAAAAGGAATGAGATCATGCAGGACCTTGAGTGTCCTGCTAAGAGGACTGTACTTCTGCAGTTGAGTAAGGAAGAAAGGCAGAGTTTCAAGACAGCAAAGGGCTTGGTTAAGTGTAAGTCTTCAAGGATCCACTCCAGGAAGCTGGAGGGGGAAATAAATCAGGCAAGACTTGATGGGATCCTGAAATATGGTGGGGGTGATAGAGACAGAGAAGGTGGAAGAGATCTGGCTTTTTTTGATCTAGACTCCATAGAGGTTGTGAATCACAATATTTATTGATCCTTGCCATTTATGAGACACTGTTCTAATCACTTTCTCAACCATCTCATGGTAGAAATAGCACTTATTCCCATTATACAAAGGAGTCGAAGAGATGCAGATAGATTCAATAAACTGCCTAAGTCACACACCTATTAAGTAGTAGAGTCTGGATTTAAATACAGGCAGTTCCCAGGACTGGTACTCTTCTCCCTGCCCCCCCCCCCACTTACCTCCTAAAACATAGTCAATTAATATAAAACTGTTCTTAGCTGCACAAGAACATTTTCCTAACCCATATCAGCCCAAATTGAATGTCAACTTCAATATTTTTAGGAAAATCACCCTTCCAAAATATACCGTTTGTGAACAGTGCATGCTATAACTTATGTTTATATGGATGCTTATCCACTATGTGATGTTTTTCTTAGTCTTTTTTTTCCCCTTCAGTCAAATGAGGGGAAACATCTAGCATATGGAAGCATTTCCACACTGCAAGCTATGCTGAAGGAGAATATTATGCAATTTGCAAACACTGTCAAATGAAATATAAATATGCATTAGAAAAATGCTACATGGAGACAAAAATATCTTTGTATCTATGATTCATTCAGTCAATCATTTTTCATTCAACAAACATTAATCAGTCACCCATGTTATGGCAGGGGCAGTGGTGAGCAGTGGGAAGAGAGCAATGAATAAGAACCCTTTCATGAGGAAACTCCTACCTTGTGATTTTTATTTTTGAGTGGCTCTGGCTGGATGAAAATATTGCAATTGCCTTTCCTTAACCATCTCAAAGATGAACAGAGCTCTGTGCTTTGCTTCAGGGGAACCTACAGTTTCTAGTCTAACTCTGCCTTTTAGAAACTAGAGATGCCCCCTCACCCCCGCCCAGCTATCTTAGCCTCTAAGACACTACCTTACAGAATGGTTGTGAGAATAGGGACTATATTTGGCCCCTAGGTACCAGTTTGAGCCAATGAATAGTAACATGAAGAGCCACTGTGGCTTTTTAGTTTTCAATCACCAATACGGCTTTCAAGGGTCTCATCAAAATGCACAAGGAACCAGACATTTTCTTTTGTCCTTCAACTAGCAAAGAATGACCACAGAAAACCTCCATGGTGGCTGAGGATGACCTGACTATCAGGACCTGAGCTGGCTGAGTTCTGCAGAAGCACGCCATGCCTTGTCAACAGCAAGTGCTGAGTCAGAGGGAAGGGCAATATATTTATTAACCTCAGATTTTGAAGGGAGGAATGAAATTTGCCAAAGAAATGGTGAGGACTTGCAGAGCTAAGAAAGGAACAGCTACCTAAGAACCGTGACCCCCATGGAGTGGCGATATTGGATTTCTCCTCTGAAGACGTCCCAATAGGTTTTCCTCAGAGAAATGATACCAGGAAAAAAAAATATATGGCTGATTCTCTCCTGACAGGAATCCTCAACAACCAAGGTTCTAGAACCAACCTAGGTCAATTCATCATCCATCTACAAAGTGTGGGTCAACAGGGAACGCCTGAGGAACCTGGCTGTCAATACTGGGCCAATCAGCTCCCTGCCTCCACATGACAGGTATGTTAACACAGAAGGGGAGGAAAACAACAAATGTCAAACACATCCTTGCCTAGCATTTTGTCAGGCTCTTTCCCTTGGGCACAACTTATTTCATTCCAATAATTCAGTTGGGTAGGTTGTTATTAGTCCAGTTTACTGGATGAGAAAATTGAAACTCAGAGGAGATAAGTTGGAACCATCCTTAAGCTGAAAGATCAGAAAGATCCCAACAATTTACCATTAGCAGGTGAAATTTGGATTCAGATCTCTGTGACATCAAAACCTATGTCAATGGAAGTGTCTTACAGTAAAATCTGAAATCAGTTGGTATAAGCTATATAATTATTCCCCATTTCTCTGCCCTTCTCTGTGGGTCATGGACACACACACCCCCCCCACCTCTGAAGCTGACCTCTATGAAAATCACCATCTCCCTTCCCTTCCCATTTTTGGTTGTCCTTGGCCAATAGGCGGCACCAGCAAGGGATGAGGAGGTGTAAAGATGGAGAGATTGGGATATTTATTCCCTTATTTTCTCCTACCCTTGTTTGCTTTCCTATATCCTCAGGTCCTATCAAGCCACTTTTCTTTCCAGGACTCCAGTCTTCAAGTCCTGCCCCTTGCCCCTTCTGCTTGTGACAGTGACAGCTTCCCACTGTTGACATTTCCTGCTTTATTGATCATCTTAACCTTGCTCATGTATCAGTGGAGAGTCTTTTCATGACACTGCCTTCCACTAAACCCTGTGGAGTATATCATTTTTGTTTTCTTCTAGAACTTTATTGATACATTGAGTTAAAAACAATTGCTTTACTGGGCATGGTGGCACATGCCTGTAATCCCAGTGGCTTGGGAGGCTGAAGTAAGAGGATCGTGAGTTCAAAGCCAGCTTCAACAAAAGCGAGGTACTAAGCAACTCAGTGAGAACCTGTCTCTAACTAAAATACAAAATAGGGCTGGGGATGTGGCTCAGTGGGTGTGGCTCAGTTCACTCACTCAGTGAACTCAGTCCCTGAGTTCAATCCCCAGTACTAAGAAAACCCCAAAGCAAAAACAAAATTGCCTGTTTAATTCCACCATTCTCGAGATTCCTAAATTGGGCTTTTGGTATCCAGTCAACAGCATCAACTTGTATCTGAGAGAAATTAATCAGCTGAGACTGCAGTGAGCACATTCTGTTTGGATGTGCAGAGCTCGCTGGAGGGACAATAAACTCTCCACATGTCATTGGCAACCACTGTGGTGAATGAAATTTCCCAGTTGCGCTTGGAATGTGATGTTTTTCCATGAAGCCACGTTACGAAGATGAAATCCAAAGAGTATGAAAACACACTTACAGACCCTGCCAAAAAGTTTTCTAGAATGTATGCAAAATGGGGCTAAAAGCGTTTGTAACTGTGTCCTAGAAAGTGGGGCTTCGGCTGGGAGAATTTGATGGAAATCACTTGAGTTCTCCTGCCGCTGACTTTTGGAACTGATGAGTGAGTAATTTGAAAATGAACTGAGAAATATCTCAGCCTTCATGATGTTTTTGAAGTTTCCACAGGGCTCCTACCCAACAGGAGCTTGTCCCTGAAACTCATAAGTCAAATGGGCCAACGTGGGGCCTGAGCCATAGCTCCGTGGATCTGCTAGATGAAGGCCAAGACTCTTGTTTACATAAATTGAAATAAGTGGAAACCTTAGCTTCTTATTATGAGCCCTGCATATCCAAACAGAGTGTGCTCACTGCAATCTCAGCTGATTCATTTCTCTCACCTATACAATAGTCTCATCCTCTGTCTTAATCCACGCACAAAGAGGTACCTCATGGAGAGTTCTGGGCAGGTCATGCAGCAGTGGCCCTCTTTGGAAAAGTCTCAGTAGCCTTTGTTGGGGTGCTTCAATCTTGTGGCTCTCGGCATTAAGGCCAACATGGAATCTGCAATTTTGATGTTCTCCTTCATGTTTTGTGAGAAGATCTGCTTTTCTTCTAAGTCCACATGTGAGTCATTCAGTATCAATGCCTACCCCTCCCCGACCCCTCTAAAGTTTCCCTTACAAGCTTTGAGGGCTTTATACCCACAGAGGAGTATGTAGTAAGTGCTCATATATTTGTATAATTAAACATGAGCACTTTGTGAATGCATTTATATTTCTAATCTACAAAAACTTGGGGTGTGATGGGGAACGTAGTCTATTTTAACTGCCTGGACATTGGAGGAGCAGTGGCACATCACCTCTGGCTTTCCCCATCCACAGACCAGGGACACCAGCTTGCTTCACTGGGTTGTTGTGATGATTAAATACAGTCTTTGTGAGGGACATAACATGATGACAAGCTTATGAAAGAGATTTCCCCGGGTCTAGCCTGTGATATTCCCTCTGAACTGACACCAGGGACCTATCAAGTAACCAGATGTGAAGAAGGATGGAGGGGGTCAGGGAAGTCTATTTGGAGGAAACCTGGATTTCGTGGACACTCTTGTTTCACCCTGCTGATGTCTTGGACCCTGTGCTTAGGCAACCTTCCTCAGGCTTTCCAAGAGGGCAGGTATTATAATTAAGCAGTCAATCAATATCTGGTTTCGAGGAATATTTCAGATGATAAATTTTACATTTCATCCAATTTTTCCACCTTGGAATCCTCCCCTAGCTCTCCAACAGATGCCATTTTGTCCCTGATCATTTATTAAGTCTCTGATACCATGTGTGTTTCCAATGCCACTTGGTTAGTCCATCTTCCCCTATTTCAACCATCATTTGTAAACATTTCCTGCACACCAGGCACCGTGCTAGGTACAGAGACTGTGGTAATGAATAATAGCATGTGGTCCCTGGGTGAAAACCAGTTCACATTCCAGCATGGAAAACAGATCAACAAACAAATTCTACAGTGCACTCACCACAGAGGGATGCAGGAGGTCTTGAAACCAGGCCCAGGATAGGTTAAGGCAAGTGAGGCACTAGGGTGCAAACTTAAGTGGCCCTCAATCTTAGGGTTATGGGACTTGCAGAGTAGCACGCATACCACCCTGAGAATGGGGTCTCCTTAAATTTTGGTTTGACACACTTCACTTTTATAATTGCTTATAAAATTGTACATATGTATGAATGTCTCTCTAACTAAACTATAAGTTCCAAGCAGTAAGAGACCACCTGGTCACAGTCATGTATGTAATCTTCAGCAACACAAAGCAAGTGCTCAATACAAATTTATTGAAAGTACTGATGTGATCCCTGATGGACAATTATGATTTTTTTGACTTTACAATGGTGCAAAAGTGATAGGCATTCAGTAGAAAACATACTTCAAATTTTGAAGTTTGATCTTTCCTGGGCAAGGAATAGGTGATATTGCTCTGTCCTAGTGCTGGACAGCAGCTCCCAATCAACCACACTATCAGGAGGGTCAACAATAGATACTTGTGAGTAAGTAAGTGAGTGAGTGCAGGGGGGGAGGGAGGGAATTTATCATTTCATACTTCTAACTAGACAAATGCGCCAAAAAATATACACTGGAGAAAAGAGAGCCTCTTCAATAAATGGTGCTGGGAAAACTGGAAATCCATATGCAGCAAAATGAAACTAAACCCCTATCTCTCACCATGCACAAAACTCAACTCAAAGTAGATCAGGGACTTGGGAATTAGACCAGAGACCCTGTGCTTAATAGAGGAAAAAGTAGGCCCCCAATTTTTATCACATTAGATTAGGCCCAGACTTCTTTAACAAGACTCCTAAAGTGCAAAAAATAAAATCAAGAATCAATAAATGGGGGCTGGGGATGTTGCTCAAGCGGTAGCGCACTCACCTAGCATGCGTGTGGCCCGGGTTCGATCCTCAGCACCATATACAAACAAAGATGTTGTGTCCGCCAAATACTAAAAAATAAATATTGAAATTCTCTCTCTGTCTCTCTCCCTCTTTCTCACTCTCTCTTTAAAAAAAAAAAAGAATCAATAAATGGGATGGATTCAAACTAAAAAGCTTCCTTTCAGCAAAAGAAACAATCAATGAGGTGAAGAGAGAGCCTACATTTTGGGAGTGAATTTTTGCCACAAGCACATCACATAGAGCCCTATCTCCACGATATATAAAAAACTCAAAAAACTTAACATCAAAAAAAAAAAAAAAACAACCCAATCAATAAATGGGCTAAGGAGCTGAACGGACACTTTTAAGAAGATGATATATAATCGATCAATAAATATATGAAAAAATTTCAACATCTCTAGTAATTAGAGAAATGCAAATCAAAACTACTCTAAGATTTCATCTCACTCCTGACAGAATGGCAGTTATCAAGAATAGAGACAACAATACGTGTTGGCGAGGATGTGGGGGGAAGGTCCACTCATAATACATAATTTCTAAGACTGGTCAGTCCTGTGGTCCGCAGTCCTCTGCAGCTTCCCCTCTGTAAGCCTCCTTTTATCAATGAGCTTGAATGCTCTCAGACTCTGACACTAAACAAAGTTATGGAGCAGTTTCTTCTTTATCCAGGTCAAGTGCAACTGGTAAGTGTGGTAGGAAGAGCCAGGACAGCTCAAGGGAAGTATCTCTCCAGATTGAGGTCACAGCAGGGAGGGGGAAAGGCTGTCAGGGAAGAGTTCCTAGCTGAGAGGAGTCCTGACATGGGCCATAGACTTGCTTATGAGTTGTTGGGGTGGAGGGGTGGGGGTGGATAGCTGTGATGGGCAGCCCAGGCAGATGGAACAGCACATGGAAAGCCACGGAGGGAAGGGAGAATGTGAAACTTCCAGAACACTCTAAGTACTTGATGTGACTGAAGAGTAAGCCATGGGGTAATGAGGTCTGGAGATTGCAGAGGTCTTTAACCATGTGAAGGAGCGTAGGCTTTGCCCAGAGTGCAATGGGAAGCCAATGAAGGAGGCATGGCAAGGAATAGCAGGGCCAGATATGAATTTTTAAACAATTGCACAAACTATGGCTCAGAAGAGGAAGAAAGACACACACTCCAAATTCAATTTGGTGAGTGTATTGATTCGATTTAATACTTGACTTTGTCAGGACATGTGAGTCTGTGCTTCTTTTTCCACTTGCCAAATCAAACATGCCTATAGCACTGTGTGGAAGGGGCATCATCTGCTCCTTAACCCTTTCCTTCTCCAGTGCCAGGAGGGTTGAATTAGAGCATTGCCTGATCACTTGCACATGGAGAAAGGCCCCCCTCAAACTGCCCGAGATAGTCGGGTTCTGCTATTGTACGTTTTATTTATTTAGCCAGAGCTAGAAATATGGAAAACAACATCCTCGGTGCACGTGGATGGGTTTCCCTGCAGAGTCTGAGCTGGCAGTTATTTTAATTAGCAACACATTTTATAAGGGCAGAATTAGAAATGGAAACATGTCAAGGCCTCTTTTGCTATTGAGTTTGGCAGACTCCTATGAGTCTGCCTGGGCATGGTAATCAGCTCTCGACTACCCTCCATCTCTCCCAAGGGAACTGTGTATCACAGAAAGAGCTCTCTGTACCTAGTGCCTCCCTTGGGAGTTGAGAGACTTATCAATGTCACATACCACAGTCTGAGGATTTAGGCGTCTTCCTGGAGACTGGTCTGGGAGATCAAATCTTCTCAAGGTAGGCCCAAAGGTGTTCCTCTTTAATCCAGACCAACTTCACTCCCTTTCTAGAACCAAACCTTCTAAATATGCAACCTACTTGACTAAGTTTACCTAACATCCACTTTGTGATTTCCCAGAATTCTAATGATATGATATGTGTGTGTGTGTGTGTATGAGTGAGTGTGTGTGTGTGTGTGTGTGTGTGTGTGTGGTTATTGACTTGTTATATACTAAGGTGACTCAGAATCTACTCATATTGCCTTAAAACGAATGGCAGCTAGGTATACTGTGCTAACAGGGAGTTCTCCTAGATGAATGGATTGAGCTGAGAGGCTGCCATTTTCTATCACTTATCCATTTGTGCCATAGTCACTGAACCTCTGTGTGCCAGCCATATGCTAAGTGCAGGGCATATAAAGGAACAGGTCTCTGCCCTTGAGAAACTCTCAAGTGAATGGGGCAATTGACTAGTTTAAAACCCAGTGGCAAGAGTGATAATAAGCATATGCCCAAGGTTCTATGGTTCACAAGTGGCAGAAACCAACCTGCATCAGCTTCATACAGATGGAGAAATTGGTGAAAGGAGAAAATTCTGGGTTAAGTTCAAAGTCATATTTTGGGAGCAAACAGACCCCCTGGAATAGGCTGGAAGACAGTAGGCAGACCTACTTTCTCAGGATGAGGAAAGGGGACAGGAAAAGAATCCTTATATCCCCAAAACCAAAATGCACTATAAATGCAAATGTATAATGGAGGAAATACTGCCCTTGCAGTATATTCCATTTTTAGGTCAAGAATGCCCTGACGGTGGCCCATCAGTTGAGGATACCTAGCAACAAGAGGCAGGAACCCAGAGAAAGAGCAGCATGATTAAATGTGTGGGAGTCCTATTTGTGTCATTTCTAGTTCCCAACAAGCCCTAGTTCTGCCCACAATACCTCCTGAAATCTAAGAGGACTCTGCAAAGAAGGCGGCTTCTTTGTCAGGCCGTCAACTTGAACACCTAAATTATTATGTTTTAAAAAGGACTCTTCCATCTGGTCCAACAACATATCAATGATGATCTGTCACAGTCCCTCAGATACCAAAGGATTCAAAGCTCTTGTTAATCCATTTTGGAGTACCTTTGGGTCAAAACGAAAGAAAACAGTCTTGACTTTTTGATCCAATGAATATCAGTTGTCTTGACATTCAAAAACAGGAGATGACTTTTGCTTTGAGCAATAGCAACTGCAGCCAGAGCTCCTGGTGGAACATCCAAGTCTTATCAGGTAGGGGCTGCAATAAGTGTGGAGGTGGTACAGGTACAAGCTTCTCGGTCATGAGGGGTGATCCTGCCTTCCTTCATTCTCAAGCACTCACTCAACCTACCTGAGGCTCCTGTTGGGCCCCTCCTGCCGGCAAGCTCTCTGGAGACCAAAGATGGGCAAAGCACAGTCACTAATACATTGCTTCCAGGCCAATAAGAGGGGAAGACAAGAAGCCAGATTAGGAAAATGGAAAAGCAGAGTGTCCTAAACAAGGGACCATGAGTTGTAGAGTATATGAAGTTCACAAAGATTGGGAAATAACTTGTTGTACAAAGAAAATAGCACTTACTCTAGGCCTTGGGGAGGTTTTTTCATGTTTGATACATGATGTAAATAATCTATTATGGAGGGAATATGCCACAGTCTGGCTGGGCACAAAATAACCGAGCCGCCACACAGCCTTGTAGGTTCAAAACAGGAACTCCTTTCGCATGCACCTGGCCTTCTCCCGGGACACACCACCCCAACAGGAAATCCCTCCTCCGGTACTTCCCCAACCAATGGGAACTCTCCGGGAATCCCCATGAGAACTCCAAAGTAGTGAGAGAACTCCAAAGTATCAGGCTCCGAGGCAGCAAGAGCCACCCCATTGCCCGACAGTAAAGGTCAAATATACAATACAATCAATCCAGCATCACAGCAATTATATGTAGCTTAACTCAAATCATCATCTCAATGGTTCGCTGGTGTCACCTTTCAAACATTCCCTCTGGCAAATGCCAGGCATCATTCCTACTCGGCTGTGGCTCTCAGCAGGAATACGTATTGTATTAATTATACAAAATTTAGAAACTAAGAAATGTTAAAAAATAAAAATAAGCTCCAATTCCCATTTCTAGAAAGGAACAATATAGAAATTTTGATAAACTTTCCAGTTTTCTTTCTTTTGTGTATTGTTATGTGTAGAAAAATAATAAATGATAGGGTTAAATTAATATGTGTTATAGTCAAATAAGCCAGCTATTTCCTTTGTAGTTTTCTAATAATGCTTATTTAGAGGGACTCTTCCTCTATAAAATTTATATTCTGTATTTTAACACATTCTGTATAGAGCATGTCATAGCTAAGGCTTCCTGACTTCCTACACAACACAAGAACAAGACAAGATAAAGCAGTAAATTAGAAATAAAAAGAAAACAACCAAAGGAAAAAGCTGTAAAGGAAGAAAACGTATATATCACATAATGTTATTTTTAGTACATAATATGTACTGGTTTGGTGGGCTCAGAGGATTTTAAAGCTAAATTAGGCTTTATTCTTCTTCTAAGGAGAAATTCCTTTTCAATAAACTAAATCTGACCAAAAGCAACTAGAAAATCTTACTGAAATAGTCAACAATGGGAAAAGAAAGGAAACCATTGTATATTTCACTTCCACTGGTACCACATGGCCAAATACCACTTTCCCTTCCCCAATATCCCCGAGAGAGGTGAGAATCACGAGCTCTTTCCACATGAGGACACCAATCATAGCAAGGAAAGATGACTTGCCTTAAGTAATAGGTAGTTGAGCTCAATCTGGAACTAGAATTAGTTGCATGGGTGTTTAATGGAGCTCAGAGAGACCTCAGGTGTCACCATCTTGGTATTTTTAATAATTTTAACTTTGAATTTGAATTTTATAAGTGACATCAAATAAGACACTTTCTGGAAGCTGGGAGCCTCAAGTTAATGTGCGTTCTCCTCTCCCACAGCCTTCCTCTCAGCCTCCATGGGTTCTTGGCCTCTTGCTCCCTCACATTGACACACAGAAACCTTCTTTATCCAAAAACCACTGGGCCCTCCACTCAGGGATACAACTGGATCTTCTTGACTGGAAAAGGTCTGCCTTCTGTCCTTGCTCTCTGCCAGTGCATTGGTCTATAGGATAGAGAGTGTCAGTATCCAGTATGTGCCCTGTAGCATCTGTGAATGAGACAAAGCACTGTGGGTCTTTGCCATAGGCTAGGGGCACTGGTAACATATCTGTAAGGTGATTCACTGGTGACCTCTCACCCACTTCCATCCAGGTAGGAAAAGTGTCCCCCTTTCGTTCCCTTAGAGGATGTCCATTCACTGTTGGAATGATGATCCTATGGCAAGGGGAGATAGGCTTCTCTAGCTGAGCCCTTCTGTTTCACTTTCCATGGGCTCAGCCAATTCCATGGCCATCCCTACCAAGAATCCAGAACAGAATGACCCCACAGCCCTCTTTCCTTGACATCCCAAAAGGATAGCAGTTGGCCAGCCTCATACCAGATGTTCAGGCAGGCAACTGGCAGCTTGGCTGCAGTAACTCTGGGACCCCACACCAACTTCCAAAGAGGACATGCTAAGGTGCCACATTGCCCTTCCTTCCTTAATATGAAGCAATTCTCCATCACCCCATGCTTCAGGGCAGTCATGATGGTGGCAACAGGTGGGTGGGGTGAGATGAAGACAGACCTGAGAGGTCCAGGAATGGGTTAAGTGTACAGTAGGGAGGAACCAACAGGGAGGAGACAAAGGAAGCAGACCAGGAAGGGGTGACGGCCCATCCTGGTTTGTGTGGACCCCTTCCTGGTCTGTGTGGGATGGAGGATTTTCCAGAATACAGAACTTTCAGTGCTAAACTCAGGAGAGTCTTGGACAAGTTGATTATCTAGAAGGTCGAATCACAGACCAGCTATATTACTGCTGGCATTTCCCAAATAAAACCTCTTTCCCTTTATGATCGAATCTTATCCTGGCAACAGCCACGTGAAAAAGGCAGAAGGGTTATCACTACATTTATTTATGAGGAAACTGGAGCTCTGAGAACGCGAATGACTTACTCCAAAGCAAATGGCAAATACCAGAAGAAGACTGCCAATCCAGAACAGCCAGCAAAACAGAAATAATAGCGTTTGATAACCGATTAAATGTACTAAGGAAGAAAAAGAGGCAGGATTCTAGTTGACCTAGAGAAGAATATTTCCTGGGGGAGGGGCGATTATAAAACTAAGAAGGGAAGAGATTCTTTCGGGACAGGGAAGATGAGTTTAGATCAGAGAATCCCATGGTATGCATTTGCTGAGCCACGCAAAGTTCTCCAGTGGTCTGACGTCTTGAAGTTGATCAGCCAACATTATGTTTGCCTAATCCATCTCAGATCCTGGAAAACTCTGAGATGCACCTTGGTAAGAACTTTCTGCTTCTATTCAGGGAACTTTCTGGGCCACCTTCCTGAAAAGATTAAGTGTAAGAACTGGCAGTTGTTGCGACTGTACAGTGGGCAGGAAGTAAGCAATATGTGCTCAGTGCTTTGCAGACCATTTAAGTGTGGGAACTACAATATAGCCCAGAAGTGGGGGAGGGCAAAGGTCGAGATGCTATCTTCAGGGTTCTGTTAGTGTGTGTCTCTTTGTTATTTACTTATTCCTTTAACAATCAGTTTCCAGAAACTGCTACTTTCAAGAAATGCGATCATAGTCTTGCCACAGAGAAGCTCATTATCCGTGGCTGGGGTTCAGTGGCTGTGGCCAGGGTTACAATACAGATCAATACAACATTTCAGGGGGAGTCTCAAGCAGGGCCTTGAAGAATGAGTTTTTAAAATCCAGGTAGAAAAGGAGATGAAAGTGCAATTCATTTTCTTCCCCTACATTCAGCAAACATTTATTTTGCCTCTACAATGTTCCTGGTGCTATGTTAAGTGCACTGTCTCACATATTGAACTTGAGACGATTTAATTCCAGCTTCAATTATACTGTAATTCCTCCAAAGAAGACTGTGACTCTGGAGAAAGGCAAGGACTCTAGAGATTGGGTCCAAAGATAAATCCCCCTGTGGTTCTCTGGAGCAGTTTTCGAGAGTAGAGTAGACACTCAGGCAGAGAATTTACAGAATGAGTTCAACAAACAGAGAAACTACCATCCCACAACACACACTGCATTCCCAGCACTGGACCATTTGCATCTTAAACTCATTTATTAAATTTTGTTCCTGATACCTAAACAGAAACTCAGGTTAGATATTTTGCCCAAGACTGCACAGCCAACAAGTAACAGAATCCAGTGTGTTTCTGATTCATATTTTATGTTCTTCCTTTAGCACTGGATGTCCCACAAAGTATGTAACTAGCATGTGACTATTTAACTATGAAATGCTCAATCTCACATCTTAGTTGCATCTGTTCCTCTGTTTCCCTAATTTCTGTTACTCCTACTACTCTACAAATCCATAAATAGCAAAGGGAAATTTTGTGGCAACCCTATTGCACAATTACAACTATTCCTGGTTTTTTGAGGACTCTTCCAGTAAGGAATAGCTAGATGAAATGAATGAGTGGGTCAACTCTAAGATCTCCCCTGCCCTCGAAATGATTCTTCCCTAAAAACCAGCACACCAGGCTCAAAATCAAACCTGATGACTTTCACTCATCACCAGCTCATTTGAAATACCCCCTTCTCGACTCGCTCAGCCCTCTCTGTTTGCTTTCTGTTTGGCTGGCTGGTTGTTTTACTGTGTTTTTGTTTAATTCTCCCCAAATGCTATTAGAGGTTAGTAAAGTTAGGCAAGACCTCACATTATCAATCCAGGCTATTCAAAGCATATGCTCGCACTAACTGTTCTGTGATATTATTCCTCTTGGTTACAATTTAGGACAACTGAACAGAGCTTTTGCTATAAACAAAGTTGTAATTATGAATTTTAAAAAAAGGAAAAAGAAAAAGAGTATTTGGGAAAATCACAGAGAAAGGCTATATCTCTGAAATTGACTCTTGGTTTCAGAAAGAAGTGGGGCTTGGGAATGGGGAGGAGAAAGAATGGTGCCTCTTGAAAGGCAGAGAATCCATCCAGAGAGGCTGCCCAGCTTCACTTCTGTGGCTGAGAACTTGGGCTCCAGCTTCCATCTGGTTTCCATAAGGCAAGGCAGCTTGGCGCACGGCTTGCCCGCGTCACTGCTGCACGTGCCCATCCGACCACGAGCACGGCTCATGCAGCCAGAGGGAGCAGGCACACCTCCTTCAGGGTCTCTGCACGTTCTAGGGCAGGAAGATTTTATTCCAGGAGAGGTGGAGTGTTCTCCAGCCCCGTTGGGCAGCTTCACAAGGACTACCCACTAAACTCCCCAACTCCCAATGGCTCGGTGTTACAGATAATTCTAGAAATGTCAAGTCAGGGCTCTAACACCCCTGCAGCAGTTAAATTCTATCTGGCGCATGCACAGGTAACAAGACTTCAGTGAAAGGGCCTAAACTTGGACCCAGATGCATAGGGCACAAGACATCAATTCGATTACTCACTAATGAAACAAATTAAATCATTTGAAAAATATGAAGAGTATCTATTAATTTATGAAATGACTGTGAGAATTATGATGCTCTATATGAACCCTCCTTTATACAGTTGGTGCTCATAAATGATAGCTATCATTAAGGTTGAAGTGATGCTTTCCTCTAAGGTTGTAGCTAATTGAAACAGCCTCCCCGTGTGTCTGGCTGTAGGATACTGTACATACATCATCTCCACTAATCTTTGAACACCTCTTTGTTGTTTTCGTGTTACACTGTTTATAGTGAGTCAGCCCAAAACATTATGGAATATTTTTTTTTAAAGGGAGCTTCAACTCCATCATTTATAGATGAGGATGTTGAAGTAAACAAAAATGTCACAGCAAGTCAGTGGCAGCTCCAGAGATGCCCGTATCCTGACTCTGGATGTTCTGTCTATTTTACATGCTCTCATTAACTTTTCTGTAGTTACAATAATTCTAAAAGCTCCTTGTGGAATTTTGGAGCAGGGATAGGCCTGGATGGTGTCTACAAATGTTGTTTGTAGCACTGATGTGGATTGACTGGTGGCCCCCAAAGACCCCTGATGCCCCAAACCAGTGAATGTTACCATGTATGAAAAAGGACATTGAACGTGTGATTGAGATACGAGTGCTGTGGTGAGGAGGATTATGCACATGGGTCTGAGATAATCACAGGGGTCCTTACAATAGGAAGCAGGAAGAATCTGTGAGAGAGGAAGTTATGTGACAACGACAGTGACCTGACCAATGTGCTGTGAAGATGGAGCCAGAAGCTAAGGAAAGTGTCACTTCTAGCAGCTGGAAAAGGTCAAGAATAGTTCCACAGAGTGTCCAGGAGAAGCCAGCCCCACGGCCATCTTGACTTTAGCTTGTGACATAGGTCTTGGATTTCTGGCTTCTAGAGCAATAAGATAAATTTGTGTTGTTATAAGCTACTGGTTACAGCAGTATAACATAGTAGTTCAAAAAAAAAAAAAAAAAAAAAAAAAAAACTAGTGACAACCAAAATATCCAACATCAGGGAATTAAGTAAAGAAGTTAAATGGAATACAATGCAGTCTTCTATAAAGTATGGTCAGTGTTTATTGAACAATAAAACTGTGAATTTTATTTTTTCAAGCATAAAAACAGCTTTTAAGATAGTAGATAAAGTATGAGTCCATTTTGAAAGAAAATAAGACTGGAAGTATATATACTCCAAATGGTTTACAGTGGGTGTCATGAATGGTCGAATTTTTCTGTTCCTTTATGTATTTTTCTGTATTCTCCAACTATAATGCAGTAAATGTGTTCATTTGATAATTAGAAAAAGATTCCTTTCAAACAAAAATCTATTTTTCACTGATCCTTTCATTTGAATATTATCGTCATTATTACTTTTTTTTTTTTTTAATTTTTTATTGTTGGCTGTTCAAAACATTACATAGTTCTTGATATATCATATTTCACAATTTGATTCAAGTGGGTTATGAGCTCCCATTTTTACCCCATATACAGATTGCAGAATCACATCAGTTACACATCCATTGATTTACATATTGCCATACTAGTGTCTGTTGTATTCTGCTGCCTTTCCTATCCTCTACTATCACCCCTCCCCTCCCCTCCCCTCCCCTCTTCTCTCTCTGCCCCCTCTACTGACATTCGTTTGTCCCCCTTGTATTATTTTTCCCCTTCCCCTCACTTCCTCTTGTATGTACTTTTGTATAACTCTGAGGGTCTCCTTCCGTTTCCATGCATTTTCCCTTCTCTCTCCCTTTCCCTCCCACCTCTCATCCCTGTTTAATGTTAATCTTCTTCTCATGCTCTTCGACCCTACTCTGTTCTTAGTTACTCTCCTTATATCAAAGAAGACATTTGGCATTTGTTTTTTAGGGATTGGCTAGCTTCACTTAGCATAATCTGCTCTAATGCCATCCATTTCCCTGTAAATTCTATGATTTTGTCATTTTTTAATGCAGAGTAATACTCCATTGTGTATAAATGCCACATTTTTTTTATCCATTCATCCATTGAAGGGCATCTAGGTTGGTTCCACAGTCTAGCAATTGTGAATTGTGCTGCTATGAACATCGATGTAGCAGTGTCCCTGTAGCATGCTCTTTTTAGGTCTTTAGGGAATAGACCGAGAAGGGGAATAGCTGGGTCAAATGGTGGCTCCATTCCCAGCTTTCCAAGAAATCTCCATACTGCTTTCCAAATTGGCTGAGAGCTGGAGATCAAACCCAGGACCTCTTCCACTCTAGGCAAGTGCTCTACCACTGAGACACACAAATCAGAGTTGTTGCTGGCTCAGAGAAGGGAGTGCTACACCAAAGTCCTCCTTAATTCAGAATTTGGAAGCTTAGTTTTAAATACAGATAGGTTAAGAAGCCCGATATTGAATCATCCCCATGAAAGCCCATAGAAATGACACACACTTCCCTCGGCACTTTTAAGTCCCCTTCTATGGCGTGCTCTTTGGTAATTAGAAGAGTTAATAAGTGCTTTCTCCCTTAGATGAGTCATGAAAGGCATTGGAAAGCATAATTGCATGTGGCATTTTGCAGACTCACATGGAATCTCCCAATGTGAATGTCAAGACCAAAGGATTCCACGCTGAGGAAAAAGTGACCTGAAAGGACTCTGGTCTTATTGACAGCTTATAAAGCCACAAGACTGAGGCACTTAGCATTTCTTTACTCCTTCTTGATCTTCAACTTTGAGTTCTTTGACTCTCCTTGCTTTTTCTCATCTCTGTCTCCTTACAGCATTGGATCACCTCTCGTTAATCACCCCTCATCTCACCAGTGCAGTGGTGCACACCTGAAATCCCAGCAGCTTGGGAGGCAGAGGCAGGAGGATTGTGAGTTCAAAGCCAGCCTCAGCAACTTAGCAAGGTCCTGAGCAATAAAGAGAAACTTTATTATTTCAAAATAAAATATTAAAAAGGGCTTGGGATGTGGCTCAGGGATTAAGTACCCCTGGGTTCAATCCCTGGTACCAAAAAAAAAGGCACCCCTGATCTTTCTTGCTGTGATTTTGCTAACCCTCTCTAATTCAGTACAGACTATTCCTGAGAAATGTCAACAGCCCAAACATTGTACTACATTCCAGGGTTACAAAGATGATTGAAACAGAGTTCTTGTCTTCAACTAACTTCCAATCCAGTGGAGTCAATAAGCACAGGCAAAAGAAATAGATCTCATATAGGGAAGACTTGTAAGAAACTATCAGAGAGGTTCAAATAGCATAATGGGAGAGACTGGGTCTGAGAATAGTTCTAACAGGAAATGGATGAGTTCAAGTGGGAGGTGTGTGCTAGCTCTTTGACTCCATGCTCTGGGATCCATTCTTTCTGTGCTCTACTTTGTATCACAGGAGGGTTGATCCCTGAAAACTGCACACTGAAATCTCCTCTGCCAACTGGTTTCAGGCTAGGTCTGTCCAGTGGAAGATTCAGGCTGGAGGTTGGGGGCAGGCAGGAGGCAGGAACACTTCTGTCTGGCTATGTTCAGGAGGCATCTCGGGCTTTGGCTGCATCTCTATCATACCTCTGCTCCTGTAGATGACCCCAGCTCCTTCTCTTGTCATTCAGCCTCAGTGACGCTAGTAGCTTCTGTTAATGTCAGTCTCTAAATCGCCTCACCATCCCCTGTTGGACCTTTTATCTTGTCCAACAGGCTTTTGACTAATTCCTCAGATTAAATATCCTGCATTTAACAACCCTTCCAGACTGGGTCTGGAAGTTTGAAGAAACAGAGGACTCTCCATTGGTCAAGTTAAAAAAAAGCCTTCTAGGTAGAGATGACAGCAGGACCTCAGGCTAAAGTGGAAAAAATGGGACTAGTGCAAGGAACCAAGTCTTAGGAGCCATTAGAAATATGCCAGAGAACACTACTGGCAATCTAGCAAGAATCAGATTAAAAAGACTGTGGTTAGACTTGTTCTATAGGAGGACCAAACTGAAAAAGGCTAGAGATTCAACTCCATAAGGTTAAAAAGGACCAGATGCAGGGCAACAGCAGTGAAGATGCCCAGGAAGGGATGGGTTTCTGCAGACTCTGCCTGATTTGGAAAGAGGGAAGTGAGGAGTTGCACGTGTCCAGAAGTTGTTGAGGCTGAATGACTTAAGTGAATGGGGGACCCCAGTGACTTGGCCAGAGAGGTGGGTTTGGTCTGGGCTGGGATGACAGGAAAAGTACAAATGTTTAAACACATGAATTCAAAACCTTTGGTAGAGACATTTCTGAGGGAAACTGTTTTTGTTTTGTTTTTTAAAGACATTCTCATCCCAATGCCAAATCTATTGATTGAGGGCAAAATTTAGGACATGCATGTCAACATGAAGCGATCACCCTGATTAAGTCAATAAGTGGCAATTATTTAAACTATTGTTTTATTAATGACCAATTTATAAGAATATGGCATTTTCATGACATGATTATATTATTATCTTTCTGTTATTAGTATTGCAGGTAGGATGAAGAAATATTTTCATGACCTATATTTTCAATACCCTAATGGAAGCACAGCCCTCGAAGATAATGAAATGAAAAGACCTCAGTCTGATTCTTTTCCTGAAGTTTACCTATAGTTTTTTCCTTTGTGTATTCCAGACCAGAATTGAAAGCATAGAAATAATTAACATCTGTGTACCTATGTATGTAATAGTCTTGTAACCTCTCACTCCATCTTTCTATACCCTGAAAAGGTCTATTACGCAAACAATTTCCAAATTCCATTATATGAGTAAGCACCCTAATTAGAAATTAAGTGCCAATAATTTGCCCTATTAAAAAGTTAGCATTTAAAACAAGAAATGATTTATTTCCCTATAATGCCACTGGAACATGATCCTAAAGACATAAAAGATGTTTTTATGTTTTGGGCATTTTGTCAGAAATCTATGTACTTTAAAACATCAACTTTCATCAAGTGATGTGGGTTTGCTCCCATGATTCTGGGGTACTGAATGATTCCTGGGTGAATCCATTTGTTATAAAGTGTGGTGAGAATTATATTTGCCTGGACAAGGTGTGTTTTAAAGCTGGAGGGGATTTTTGAGCTCTTCTTGTCCATTTTTCAGAGGAGTAAACTGAGACCTGCAGGGAGCTGAGTTGCCTAAATTGTCAGTTAGTTAGCTGCAGAGCCCAGACTGACTTGCCACCCAGCACTCGCTCTGTCACCCAGGCCTCTAGCCTTCTTGGATAGTGGAAGCCTTGAGCACCACCCTGCATGAAACCAGAGATTGTTATTGGAGCCAGGGCAGGGAGCCTCCCAGATCCTTCAGATTTCTTGCCTCTGATCAGGTAGGTCTCAGAGCAGAACAGTCACAAAAGCTTCACCTTTAGGGAAGTCAGCCTTGTCACAGGCTCATCCCTCTGATTTTACAACTGCATCTGTCTGTATGTGACCCACCAAGCCCCAGTAGGTCTGCTGCCACTGCCACATCTAGCACGGCAGACCCAGGAAAACCTGATCACGTCCCTGGTGCAAGTGTTCAAGCACACGTGGGTCAGTGTAGAGGCAGCAAATGTACCTTTTCGGGCTTGTGACCCAGTGAGCCGCCTGCTCACAGGGTGGATGTGAATTATGAACTGCACCCCACTGTAGACCCAGAGGGCCACCCTTCGTGGAAGCTCTTTCCTGCAGGTTGCATTGAATTCTGGAGCTGTCAATGAACATGATAACCTGGCTACTTGCTTTCTTCTTCCAGACAACTCTTGGAGAAAGGCCTCTCTGTCACCTTTGTGGCACTGGGTTCTAAAAAGGGGTGAGCATCCCTTTTTCCCTGGGCTTTCTTTCATAGGAGACTTGAACCCCTTCTTTGTCTCAGTGACTCAGAGGGGTCTGACTCTGATATAAATCACACATCATCTGCCAATCCCCTCCCGGTTCAGAGGGAGGCAGGACACAATGGATGTTACCCTACCAACTAAGATGTTTAGATCCCCAAAGGGTATTATGGGATAAATGTGTCTCCCACCAAAGTTCATATGTTGAAGTCATAATCTCCAGTGTATTTGGATATAGGGTCTCTAAGAGGTAATTAAAGTTAAATGAGGTCAGATGGAAGGACCCTAATAAAATATGATTAGCATTCTTGTAAGAAAAGGGAGATGCCAGGGATGCCCATGCATAGAGAAGAAAAACCATCTGGGAACAAGAAGCTGCATGTGCCAGCGAAGAAGAGAGAGGTCTCAGAAGACAACAAGCTGGCTGACACTTTGATCATGGACCTCTAGCTGCCAGGGCTTTGGGGAAATAAATTTCTGTTGTCCAAACCCCCCAGTCTGTGGTATTTTGTTGTAGAAATACACGGAGGCAAACCAATACAAGGAGCCAGACCTTGATTCTAGAACCCAGCCACTAAAGGGTGGGATAAACTCTATGTCATTTGGCATGATCAAATCTTACCAACTTTTTTTCCTGAAAAAGGAGCACAAGCCAAGGTAATCAATCTGCCGAGTAATGGAAGAGAAGAATGGTGGCCTTGTAGCAAGGCGGATTTGCTTTTGGCAGCCACGGAACAGGGTCCTATTTCAGGGAACAACCCACATCCAAAGGTTCTCTTGCCCAAGAAAACGTCCATCTTAACAAACCTCCTTCATCAGTATCTTAGAGTCCTGGCATGCGCAGGAAGACCATATTAAATCAAACCTCCCCCTCATGTGGATCTTGTGATAAGAGTTGTCCCAAAGTTTGCCTTTATACAGGGTATAAATGAGCTCATGAAGGACATCAATCAACTAAGTTCAAGGGAAAATGAATGCTTCCCTAGGTTAGTTAAAAGTATGTCAGAAATATGCGACTGCACATCAGCAATGGTGTCTCCAACTCCAAAGCTATTATCCTCCGTGGAGCAACTCCTCCCTTCTGCCCTCCCTAGGAGGGTGGAGGAGGGTGGGTCTTCACCTTGGCTCATTTTGAAAGTTGATTTAGAGGAATCAGAGGGGTAAATGAAAACCCAACAGATCACATGAATTGGATGTGTTATGTTGATACACCTCCCCGAACCCATGTTAAGCTAAAATGTAGAGAGTGCTCCCTAAGAACCCACTCCCTTATCCTTTCTCAGTTAACCTAAGAAATACGTTTTTACTATTATAATTGATTGAAGTCCTGAAAGACCAAAAAGACTTTATATTGAAAGTTCATGAATTCTGAAACTGAAACAGAATGAGACCATCAACTCCAACTTCTTCACTCTGAGATGGCAGAAGCTGAAGCCATAAAGGTTAAGAGACTTTTTCAAGTTCATTCCCTCATATTAATAAGTGCCTTTGGTGTGGCAATGGATGGACTGGTCCCAACGTTGGTTGTTGACCAAGTCAAGACCAGGACCCAAGCCCTGGAGCTCCTCCCACTCCTACCCCAGGGCTGGCACTAAATTAGTTCTGTTTTAAAATCACCATGTGATCTCAGGCAAATCTTGCTGCCTCTCTCTGCCTGTGTAGTTAGGTCAGTTCTCCTTTGTTAAGTGCAGCAAAAGATATTTCCCAAACAAACCCCCAATGCTGACAGGATTACACTTAGAAAAAAGAAGGGGGAAGAAATCTACCAAGGCTATTTAAGGTCTTTGAGGATGCCTACAAAGTTTCACTGAGACTCTATTTTGAACTTGACAGGGGCACAAGTAATCCTTGCTAAGTTGAACTGAATATAGAAGGTGTCAGGATGGCACCTCGAGGAGATGCTGGAGGTGGAGGTGGAGGCTGGGAGCCTGAGACAGTCAAGCTTGTTGTTGAAAAGTGACTACCCATCCAGAGAAAGCAAGGAGTGCTGTTGTAGGCAGAGAACAGAATCAGCATGTGTGCCCAGGAGAATATATTCAGCGTGGGATCTGAAAATGCTTTAGAGAGTTGAAGGTGTCGTTAATAAATTGTAACCCTCCTGTCTGGGAATTTACATAAATAGGTTATTTTCAGTCTGATTTTACTATGTTCCTTCCTGCTGGGCAACTTCCTTTCTCAAGTCTCCTACAGTGCCTTGGATGCAAATACGAAGATTTTTTGAATAAGTCAATATTTACCCTTTTATGTGCTTTCTAATTTAAGCTTAGAAATTCAGTTAGTATGTCAGCACTGTCTCTAAACTAGCCACGAGGAAGCTTGAGACGCTTCCAGGCTTGTGAATGCACCGAACATGGGCAGAATGAGACTTGCTTTGCTCATAAATTGGCCTGTTTACTGATGCCAAAAAAAGTGACAGTGGTAAGTTTCTCTAGAAGAGACTTTATAAAATTCAAGCTGCACTAGTACCACTGCAGGCGCACACATGCACACACACACACACACACACATACACACAAACACATACCACATAAGAACAAAAAAAGCATTGCCTATTTATTTATTTTTTGCTTTGCAACCTAACAGAGACATATCCATCAAAAAAAAGTGCATTTTGCATAAAGTTCTGGAAACATTTTTAAAAGAAGAAAAATTTGTGGAAAAAAATGCATCAATTTTCCCTTGGTTATTATTAAAAATAAAATCATGCATCTTGCTATGATAGAATATCTGGTACCAGATGACTTCTCCTGTAAACCTTAGAAGTAGCAGCATCTAATTAGAAAATTAAACTTAAACACTACTCATGATAGCAGTGGAAATTCAAAAAATCATTAGAAATAAATTAATGGGAGATATTCATGCACTTTACATGGAAACATTGAAAATGTTCTGAGATAATTTTTTAAAAAAGCTAAGTAAACTTATGGATGTAATATGTTTAGAGATGAGAAAACTCCATATTATCAACAGTGTTGATACTATTGAGCTCAGTATCATTAGTAATTATTTATGGATCAGAAAACTTAATATTGCCAATATTTAAAAATCTAATCCAAACCAAAATTGCAGTAAGCAAGATGATTCAAAAATTTATTCAGAAATACAAAGAACCAAGAACAGAAAAAGTAGTGCTGATAAAAAAAATAAAGATTGTATGGCTTCCCTACCTGATATAAAAATTTAATATAAGTTTCAAGAATCAGATATCATCTCATTGGCTACAAATATAAATATAAATCAACAAGACCCTTAGAGTTCAGATGCAAACTCACACATATATGATCAATTGATTTTTTACAACTGTGTTAGCTTAATTCATTAATAGAGTTGTTTCCTTGTAGTTTCTGAAACAACAGGGATTTTTTTTTAAATAGCTCCTACCTACAACCATATATACAATTAAAGTCAAAATTAATGACAGACCAAGCATAAAAGGTAAAACCACACAAGTTCTAGAAGAAACGATTCATAAATTTTGCATAGGTAACTTCTTAACCAAGACACAGTAAGCACAAATTATGAAAGGAAAAAAATTGATAAATTTATCTTCATCAAAATTAAACTTTTCTGTTCTTTAAAGTCCAGCCACAGGCAGGAAATATGATAGTCAAGATAAAGACAAATAGCAAAGGACAACAATCCAAATTACAGAAAAAAGTCTTCCAACTCGATTAAAAGAAAAGAAAACTTAAAAAATAAATAACAAATGGGCCAAATATTTGAATGGACCCTGGATAAAAAGAAGATATACACATGGACATGAGTGCCTAAAACAATAGCAAATGTGTAACTGTCAGGGAAATACAAATTAAAACCATAATTAGAAACCATGTATACCTATGTGGATGGCTAAAATTAAAAGGCCGACAATGTCAAGAGCTGACAACAATCTGAAGCAGCTCATCCATTGGATTGTAAACTGGTGCTACCATTTTGGAAAACAGACCACAGGTTTCTTTTCAAGCTAATCATATACTTAATATATAACTCAGTGATCTCCAGCCTGTGTATTAATCTTCCAAGGGAAATAAAAGCAAAAGACTTTCCTTGAATGTTTAAAGCAACTTTATTCATAATAACCCCACACCAGATGTGAGCCAGATGTTCATCAACTGACGAGTTGATGTCATAGTCAAATAATGGACTATCTCTCAACAGTATAATACAACCAAACAAAACAACATGGGTGAATCTCAAACATCATGATGAATTTTAGAAAATAGAAAATGAAAGAGTACAGACAGTGTGACTCCATTTATATGAGGTCCTTGTTCACATAAAGCTAATTGATAGTGATAGAACTCTGATAAGTGTTTGCCTGGTGCTAAGAGTGTGAAGAAAATCAAGTGCGAAGGACCAGGAGGGAAGTCTCTGGGGTGATGGAAAGGTTCTGTACCATGATTGAAGAGGTTGATTCATTTGTGTACACATTTGTCAAAACTCATCCAAGTGCACACTTAAAATGTAAGCATTGTATTGGATGCCAATTATACTGGAAGACATTTGATTTAAAAAATAGAAAATCAAAAAATAAACAGAAACACACACACCACTTTACAGTTTGCAGAGAAATCTCATTGTTCAGTTGATCTTTGTCTTCTTTGCCACCACATCGTGAGGCAGGCTTGCACACATGCTCCCCTTTTGGAAAAGCTATGAAGTCACGCAGCATGTTCATGAATGGCAGGGTCTGACTTGGGTCTGGGATTCATATGCTCTCCCTAGAGGAATGAGACAAGGTCCTCCCACACCCCCTGCATACAAACTATAAAAAATGCTTGGATGGTGCCTCACTTAGATTTGAGGGGAGGGCAGGCTGCCCATAATAGTGACAATTGTACTGATTTCTAATTCTAATTCCACACTCTGGACAGACATTGCACCAAGTTCTGTTAAAGCTATTTGCAAAACAGTCCTGGGAATTAGGCATTATAATTTTCATTTAATAATGAGGACACTGAGCCTCAGCAAAGTTAAAGGACCTCTCCCCCAAATTCACACAATTAGCAATTGGCAGAGCCAGGGACTAGGTCGGATGGACTCAAACCCCCAGCTCTATCCATTGCATCACACTGGCTCTATATTGGAGATGACTGAGGCCATCTCTTCACAGTGACTAAAGTTACCCAAGAGAGCTGGCTGGGGGTTGTCCCTTGGGGAAGTTTGAGGTGGAGTAAAAATAACTTTAAGACTAGGTTTAAGACTAGGATGGTATGTTCTATAGTTGAGGATCATATGGGGAACAAAGCTTCTCTGACATGATGGGTGGACACTGAGATCTAAGAGGAAGAAAGGTGTCACTCCATGAAGGAATAGAAGGTACCCTTGGGGCCAAGCATGGTGGCATATGACTGTAATCCCAGCAGCTCAGGAGGCTGAGGCAGGAGGATCTCAAATTCAAAGCCAACCTCAGCAACTTAGTGAGACCCTGTCTATAAATAAAATATATAAAGGGCTGGGGATGTGGCTCAGTGGTTAAGCGCCCCTGGGTTCAACCTCCAGTCACCTCCCCCCGAAAAAAATACTCTTGGACACCTGCAGTAATGATGCTGATATTCAAAAGTGGGAGGAACTTGAACATGACCCTGTAGGTAGCAGACCCTGGGCTGAGATGATGCAGGAGGTCTGGTGCCACAGAGCCCTTGATGCAAAGTACCACAGGATGAAGACTCCGTGATGGCAAATGCTCATGCAGACCAAATTTCATTTAAAGAAGAAAACTATAAAAGGCATAAAGATGTGATAGGTTATTACAGTAGATTTGAGATTGAGTCGTAACACTAATATTTGGTCAAAATTAATTTGAAGCTATCGAGCATTGGGTTAAAAATCTCTGTATTCGCTAGTTGTGCAACCTTGAGAAAATTACTTAGCCTCTCTGAGCCTCCCTCTCTTCAGCTGGCAGATGTAGATAATGTCACCTACTTGTGGCATGGATGGGGGATGGATGTTTGCAAAGCACCTACCTCATCCACTAGTCCTGGGTATATGTTTGACACTCTCCTTGTTCTTTAGATAGCTCATCTGAAACCTTAGCTTTTGACCTTGACTTGAATCTCTAAAATTTAGCTTTGATGATACGCACTTTCCTGGAGCCCCAGCTACTGCAGGGAAGGGAAGTCTGGTGGAAGCCCAACCCCTCCCCTTCTTCTTCCCTTCCTGAGCCCTTGTGCTCCCCTACACCCCATGCTTCACACTGTCTACCCTGTGCTTCTGGATCTTCCAAGGTCTGCCCACACCTTGCCCTCTCTCTCCCGCATCAGCCTGCCCAGAGGGACACCCTAACATCCCTGCAACTGGCTCTGATGACAAGAGTGGAAGCAAGTTTCTGTTCTGGTAAAAACTCAGACACAATTGCCACAGGTCTTTCTGCTGAATCCTGGGGTTACTGGACTTAATCAAAGACAAACCTAACCACATCTGCTTCACTCGTCCATAAAGTAAAGATCAGCCTCCTTAGCATGGCCTGCAGAGTCCTGCAGAACACAATGCATGACATCTGCTCTAGCTTCTTCTCCCCAATGCCCCCTTCCACCTGCCGAGGCACCTTGTCAGTAGACGCTACCGTCGGACAGAATGGACCACGTGCACTTCTCACATGTGGGAATCTTCCTTGCCCTAGAACTTCGTATATCCTATTTCTGTTGCTTGGAATCCTTCAACACCCTCTGCCAGGCCCATCTCTATTCTTCATAAAGCAGTTTATCCATCATCTGAGAAGCCGTCTCTGAGTCTCAGGGCCTACTTTGGGACATTCTGTGTATACCTCCGGATCTCCAAACTTTAGGTTATAAGACATTTGTTGGCTTTAGAGTGCTTTTCCTGCTAGACTATAGGCACCCCAAGAGTGACTGTGCATCTTTACTCCTGTACCCCAGCACCTAGTATAACCAGCAACCAAAGGGAACACAGTGTGCTTATAGGATGAATACAGGAGATACAAAGCAAGGTAGGAAGCACACTTGGTGAATGACTATCACACACCTTTAAAGTGGACTGGACCCTGGACTGGGGTAAAGTACACTGTGGGCCCTAGAAAAGACACCCCTAGAGGAAGGAAAGCAATAGTGAGAGTCTCTTCAGTAAATGTTCTGTGAGATTTCCCAAAGGATCCCAGCACAATGGAGCCCGCTGTAGCCAAGACTGTTGGACCACCCTGGAAAGCAAAGCCCTCATTTCATAATGGCACAGGCACCCCACCACTCCCACTGTGCTCTCCAGTCACACAATGTGGAATTGGAGTGTCACATTTTTTAGTCTGTGCTGTGTGCTGCCTTGCTCCAAAGTTGAAGAGAACAGCATTCTCTAGGCACAAAGCATGCACCCAGACCCACTGATTAGGAATGTACTTTTAAACCAAAAAGCTTGGGAAGAGTTAAGAGGCCTGTAAGCTTTTAGAGATGTGTAGCAAATGGGATTCAGCAGAGAGACCTCCCAGGGTGTAGGACTCGTCCTAGACAGGAATCAAAGTTGTTCCAGATCTGGTAAAGATTTTTAAGGGCTCAAGTAATTATCAAAGATCTATTTGTGGCAGGGCCCCAGCATGGGACTAAGACTCCTAGGGTCTATTCTCATGCGAGTCCTGCAAACACAGACTTCTTTGCCCCAGCTGATGGACAAATTTTGACAAATATAGGCTTAGCTGACAGAGTACCACTACATCATTGAGATATTATCAAATGGAGATATTTCAGACCTGTATGTGACTTGGCTGTGACATGAATGTGTCATTAATGATGGTCTCCCACAAGCTCTATCTCTTCATCTCTAAAATATAGACCCACAGAAACTATGTTCCCAGGGGACCATAAATCAGGACAGTGCATCTAACAGCAGATCGGCATTGCACAACATTTGAGAGGGTGGTCTCTGGGATCTGAATACCTAGATTAGACTGTGGCTTCACCACTTGTTGTGTGACTTGCTTCCTTGAACTCCATGCCTCAGTTTCCACATCTATAAAATGGAAACAAGGAGAAGACGTCCATACAAAAGTAAAGACTCAGCACAGTGAGGTCACAATATAAAATCTTTGCAAGCCCCTGGCACACCATACCGTCAAAGCAGTGAGTCTTGACAACCATTACTGAGATGGTTCTATCCTTGACAGTCTGGGCACATAGTAGCCACAGAACCAGGTCAGAGTAGTGGCTGACTTTACAGCAGCCCAAAGAGCCCCAGAGCTTTGACTATAAGATGATCACTGATGGGGCTTTGTTCTCGGCCTCCGTCAACACGTTGACTGGGATGATGAGCCCTGCTAGTGCTAGGTTCTGAGGCTACAAAGAACCCAGAGGAACGGCCCTGACCCTCTCTGAGCTCACTGGGGGCTGGGAGAGGCAGATCCAAGATCATGTTATCACACAATAAGCTCCAGTTTATGACAGTGTGACCAATAAATCAAGCCAGAGAAGGAGGCAGAGGAGGCTGTGGACACAGCACAGGGGTTCAAGTGCGGGGAAGGCTGAAGGACAGGAGGTACAAAGGGATCCTGGAAGGAATGAGAGAGCAGAGGCCACCAGCTGCAGAAGCCGCGAACACACCAGAGAGGCCATGCCATTGGCACGGCAGGACTGGCCCAGAGACCTGCGGGTGATTCCCTGCGGGTAGAGGCCAGGGCACAGGCAGGCGTGAAACTGTGGCTTGGTATAGGGAGAAGCCCATTAGGGAGAATCCACGGGCTACACATGGTTCTCAGCCTCAGCACTGTAACATTCTGGGCAGGTGACGGTCACGGGAGCTATCTTGGGCATGTAGGATGTTTAGTTCTGGTTTCTATTTGCTAGATTCCAAGAGCAACCTCCCCCACCCCACACCCCATTGTGACAACCCAGAAGGTCTCCAGACCTTGTCAAATGCACCCTGCACCCCCCTGAGGACGAGCAAAATCACCCCTCCCCAAACTCCTTGTTGAGAACCACTACACTAAACTAAAGATTTTGAATTTGATTCTTGTTTAAAGGTTCCAAAGGTAAAGACATGGCCAAATGCATTTAATTTTGATTGCTTTGGAAATCAAAAAGTAAGACAGCACAAAGACAACCTGTCTGATTCACTGGGCAGTTGCAACCATTTAAGAAAAGTATTATAAATAGCAATGGGAATGCTAATGAAGGGATGCATACGTAATTCACAATTAGCATATACACAGATAAATACAACATTTACAAATATCTATATATAGTAGTGAGCGTGCGTGCACACACAGAGACACACACACTAATTGACTCCGTAGAAAAGTGTGGAGTAGCTCAGGAAGAAGAGATTGAAGAGTATCTACTTTTCAAGAATAAATAGGAATATATTTTTTAATTGCTTGTAATTCCCCCAAATTACAAATACCATTAAAATTCAAAGCTGAAAACACCATTTCACAAGCCATGAGCTCAGGAAATCCACAACTCCTAACATGGGATCCATGATGCCCGTGTTACCACTGAGGAAACCAAAGTTTCGAGAGTTCATGTTTTGCCCTAGGGCACGCGGCCCACAGGTCACTGCCCATGGATTTGGGTCTGGACTCCAAACCCCTCCTCCTTCCACTGTCTCATGAAGGGTGTTCCATCCACACAAAGTTCATGGTGTGTTCTGGCTCAGGGCAATCACTTTGATCTGGGACATTTTGAAATTAGCTCCATCTACTTTTTCAGACAATACATTTCCAAGCAAATGACCTCATAGAAATACATGAGAAAGAGAGCCATGGAAAGTTCTGGGATGATCTGTAAGGCCCCTGTGCCTCCTCTCCTCCTCCCGCTCTTCTGATGGTGGCCATGAAGGATGTATTCTCTCTTTCCTTAGGTGGTCCAGGCTCTTCTGCCACTCCCAGCTGAAGCACTAACCCCATGGCCCGTGTTCCCCTCTGTCCCCCAAAACTCCAGGTTTCTGTGAATGGGATGCTACTTAGCAGCAAAGAGGGTTAAACCTTCACTTAATTTGCTTGAGTTTCTCTTATTACCAACAAATCTTTCTGTTCATGTCCAGAAGAAGAAAAAATAAGTGGGTATTAAAAATTAATTCACTTTTATTTTTAATTAGCACATAATAATTGTTGTATTTATGGGATACAATGTGGTGTCTTGACATAATTCACACAATGTGAAATGATTAAATGAGGCTAATTAAATCTATCACCACATACTTATCATTTTTGTGATGACAACATTTAAAATCTACTCTTTTAGCAATTTTGAAATATACATTGTTTATTATAATAATATTCTGTGCACTAAATCACTAAAGCGTGTTCCTCCTGTTGAAATGAAACTTTGTGCCTTTGCACCAACATCCTCCCTTCCCCTGTCACCTTGCCTTCCCCGGACCCTGGGAACCACTGTGCCACTCTGTACCTTTATGAGTTCAACTTTTTTCGATTCCACATAGAAGATCATGTGGTATTTATCTTTCTGTGTCTGGCTTATTTCACTTTACGTCCTCCATTTTATCCTCGTTGCCCCCAGTGACAGGACCTTCTCCTTTTTCAAGGCTGAATAGCATTCCATTTTGTATACAGAGCGCATTCATCCAATTACGGACTCTGAAGTTGCTTCTTTCTCTTGGCTGTTGTGACAGTGCTACAATTAACCTGTGGGTGCCTGTGTCCCTTTGTCATCCTGATTTCAATTCCTTTGGATACATACCCAGAAGTGGGATTTTCAGACCATGTGATAATCAATTCTATGTTTTAGTTTTCTGAGGCAACTCCATACAGTTGTCCACGATGTCTGTATTTTTTGCCTGGTCAAAGTTAACAGCTGATAAATCTCTCAATATTGTTAACAGGTCAAGTGCACCTAGAGGCCAAACGTGATTTCACCAAGTTCATGGAGAATGTGTGTGTTCCCCCACAGTTGGGTCCACACCTCATTTGTTATGCTATTTGAAAAGGTTGGCAGTGGGTGTTCCCACCCCTCCCCAACCAGTGTTTTGAAGCTTGCTCCATTTACAGTTTTCCAGCTATTCTAGGGGGGAAAAAAGTTTGGAAGGGACATCACTATTGTTCTGCCCACTGGGCAAGACACAGAAATATTACAGAATGTATTCAACCACACAGTTGCTCCTTTTCCTTTTTTTTCCCCCATAAATCTGCTTGAGAATTGGATTAAAAGTCAGAAGCTAATTTGGCCTCTGGTGGGTGAAAGAAATCAACATTTATCCAGGGCTTATTATGGGCTAGGACTGTACTAGATGCTTTGCCTGCTTATCTCATTAATTCTAAACACATTCTGCAAGACATCATTTCTTCACCTTCATTTCTAAGAGGAAGCATGAAGGCTGAGACAGCAGAAATCACCGGACCAAGACCACTCAGCAAGTTGGGGCAGAAGTGATAATATCACCCCTGTCATTCAGCCAAGTGCTGAGTGTCCTCTATTGCCAAGCACTCATGATCAGACACGTGAGACCCTCTGTCCTCCAGAGCAACTAGAGGGGAGATGGACAATAGAACACATGGGATGTTGAAGGTAACCATGACTGCAACAGTCACGGGTGCTACTCACCTCCTGTTCCTGGGGCTGTCCCTGTGTCTGGCTCTGAATGGCAAGCACTGTCACTTCTGGGTTGGAGCGTGTAATCGCTGGTTGAAGGCTCTCCGGGGCACTATTCCTTGCTACCTGCAGCAATGGACAAAGTTCCGGGCGGTGGTCATTCCATCAGCCTGGATCAGCCTGGATCAGCAATAAGAACCCAGAGTCAGCTGCGGGAGGGAGACTCAAAACTCCGTGCAAGACAGAGGTTCAACTGCTGCTGAGGAAGTAATGAACATTTGCAGCCAGGGTTGGCCTGAGTTCAAATGCAACTGTACAAATAGCCTGGAGCCGGAAGCCAGAGGAATAGGGTCTAATGGGTCACATCCCATTAGAGAAAGAAGCATGGTTCAGTGGAGATGTGCAGAGGTGGGTCATATAGATGTGGGGTCAGATCTCAGCTATACCACTAACTAGCTAAACAAAACCCCTGACCTTGAAATAGTTGATAAGGAACCTCAGTTTACTTGCAAAGTACAAGAAAGAGCCTCTTAGGCCAATTCATAAAAAAGCTTTATAGAACTGTTATATTAAGTCCCATACCAGGTGGGATATATGAAGTGTTTGGGCCAGTGATCAGTAACTATCAGGGTCCCCACTGCCCCTTCTGCCTCCACCCCAGTGACCTTCCTTAGACTCCTCCTTGGAATTATAGAGTGTGTGTTTTTGTATTCAACTACATTTTCTCAAATTGCCACAAACCACCTTTTCTTTCAAAGCCTGGTTCTCGTTTTTCTCACCTGGGCTTCTTTGTCTTATTTTATTTGTGTTTCTTGCTTCTTTTCATTTGTCTTCAGAAAATTATTTATATATCCTCTGTTTAACATTCCCCAAACTGATCATCCTATTCAAGATTGATTTTGTTATATAACAAACAAGCATGAGCTCACACATCCTACAACACCCTCTCCTACTTCTCGTCTCTTCTCTCTCTCTTTCCAAAGAAAAGAGAAGAAGAAAGTTTCCTAGTTGACTTTGTCCTGAACATCACCCTCTTCTCTCCTGGGACCCCATCTGTTGACCAAACTATATAATTGGGTTAAGCAGGTTTATGTGTCCGTGTCCGGCTTCCTGTGTACTTTATGTTCTTCACCACACATCTGTAGGGAAAACGTCTTCCTTGCTCACAGAGGAAAATCAATTATCCTTCCCCTTAAAATAAAATCATATGTATTTATTTGATGGGAAGTCTTAAAGCAACTAGAAGGTCATCTAAAATATTCAAGCCATCTTTCCAACCCTCCAGTGTCTGGCTTGATGTTTTACTAACCTGAAGAGTATTGGTTCTCTACTGAGCCCTGGATACCAAATACCAGCAAGACCCCATCCCTCCCCTCAAGGAGTTCAGTGTCCAGAAGAAGAACTCTGTGTGGCACATCTGCAGTACAGTGTGACTCACTCTGTGATAAGAGCAAATGTCAGAGGTCGCCCAGGAGAGGGCTGTTGATTGCAGCTATTGAGGCTCTGGTGTGGAAAGAGCTAAAAGTATAGAGGCCAGAGCTGGGGCCCTTCAGATACAGACGGGAGACGGGGTTGGCTTGGATAGTTAGGCCGAGTCATAAAAAGCCGTTCTGTGGGAGCGAGAACTTCGGACTTTTCTTGTCTGTCTAAGAGAAAGGAGGATTAGAAGATTTGGGAAATGGAGGCTGACTCCATAGTGAATCTAGATTGATTCTAATTCAGAAATGGAAAAGAGGGAGAAGGAGCAAAAGGATGGAATTCAGTAGACACTGTGCTGGGAGATAAGAGGCCTCCTCCTTTGGTGCCCCCAACACCCCAGCAAGCACCTGTTTCACAGAAGCTATTGTTGCACTGGTTTCATACGTAAGAAGACTCAGGTTTCAGACCTAAGATTAACAGGAAGCCTCACTGCTCTGCTTCGTACTGAGTCAACCCTGGGGACCAGCGGTGAGTCTGGGGTGAGGGCATTCCTGCAGGCACGGCTCTGGGATGGGATGTGCTGGTACGACCAGAGCTGGTGCTCTAGACCCGCTTGACAGACTAAAAACCATGAGAAAGCTCTTCCCAGTGCTGGATGAAAAGCCCAAAATAACATGTCCTTACCACATGGGTCATTTTCCCCACTAATTTATCCACTCCAGGGGCTTTTATGATTACAGTCTCCTGAACTTGACAAAAGTTAGATGTTATGCTAGATGAACCAGTGGTAGCTGGAAGAAGGATGGATTCCGGTAAAACGTACAATTACCAAGGATGGCCGCTCTCCAGCCAGAACTTGCAAAGCTCCTCTCTCCTGTTCTTTTGGGTTTCAACATTGATACATGAAAGGATCTGAGACCCCAGAACATCACAACTGGATGAGCAGGACTTGCATAAACGACCTGTGGCCTTCATAAAGCTTTGCCTTGAAACCCAGAGGAGCATTCATGAAGGACTAGAGCACAGCATCGTATCTATCAGCTGGTCACATCTTCCTCTGACGGAGAAGATAGATAGTAGTGCTGGAAGCTCCAGACAACTTCCACTGGAGAAGCCTTCCTCCAGGAAAGCACCACCTTCTGTGAGCAGATAAGGACATAAAGGCTACCAACTACCCAGAAGGGGCGGGGGGGGGGGGGGGGGTCCATCATCCTTGCTTTAGTCCATCCCGATTGTCCAGGACCAATCAGAAGTTTACCAGTGAACATGGTCTTTGTCTCAAGCCCACCTTCTCTAAAAAGGAAGGCGACTTTTCATTTGGGGTGGTTTGATGGTGTGCAGGTCCACCAACACCCTATGGCAAGTAAAACCGGCATGGATGTGGGCCAGGAGCAAAGCCAACTGAGCAAGAACTTGATTCTCCAAGAACTACCTGAAGCCATCTCCCCAGATCACATCGGGAATGGGAGCTGCTGGGTTGGCTGGGAGCAGCTCAGGTACGTGGCCCAAGAGTCACTATTCAGTCTGTCTGTGGGGCTAGGCTTCCAAAGAGGACAGAGGCAGCTCAGGTATTTTCAGAGGTGTGAGGGATCTTGGTGGGTGGGACTGTATCCTCCTTATAGGTCAGGTTCATCAGGCCTGTTTTTATCAGATTGGATGTGACTTCTTTTCTTTTTGTGTCCTTTAAATTTGTTGCACAGGTTTAGCGATTCTTACCCCCCACTGTGTTTACACCAAACTGGTTCTTTGGCTCCAGGGGAATTCCTTGGGTTGCCTGGCATCTTTAGTCTCCCTTGGCCCCTCTAGAAACCCTTTAAGATGGATGGTGTAGATGACACCAGTGACGTCTCAATACGACAAATGAGGATTCTAACAGAGGACAGCTTCTCGAAACAACAGAGGAGACAGCCCGATGAACCCAGCAGCTTCCTCCCTGAATTCACTGTGGGATTGAGCCACGCAGTGGCCCTGGTTCTCACTCCTGCATGCTTGCTTACATGCTACGGTTTTAAGTGACATTTTTGCTCTCCCCCTTTCAAAGTGCAGTAAGATGGTAGCTTCAAATGCAGAGGAACACCATCAAATTTGTATTTTATTTATAGGATGAAAGGCCTCTATTCGTATGCAGGTGTAAGGGAAATGAGATCCAAATCAAGACTACCTTCCTGACCTCTGGTTTTTGGGGGGATTGCTTTTCTTTCTTGTCTATGTCAAGACAATGATGAGTATCTCAAGAGAGCAAAAGTTGTTTTTGTTGTTATCCTTCCTGTTGCTTGGTTGATGAAGTGATGGTGGTGACAGTCTCTGGCTCACTCTCAATCTTTCAATTTCTAATTAAAACTTTGGTTCTTTTGCTTCTTCCCCAAGACCTTTGAGTGACATGAAATGCATCATTTGCTTGGCCTGCTCTGGTACCCACCTCCCCCAACTTATCCCTGATTTTCTTCCTCACTGTGCAATTCAGAAACTCACAGGCTTTGTAACTTTCTCCGCTTTCCTGTGGTTTGCAGAGCCACATGAGCGTCAGGCCAGGCTCCTCCTCAGGTAAACCATGCTGTGATTCAAAATTACATGTTCCTCTCTGATAGCACTAAGCAACCTTTGTCCACTCAGATAATTCAGGAGAAAAAAAAATCATGCCTATTTGTTTTGGTTCCAGAATCTGTATAGTTCAAAATGAAAATACCTATATTAGGTCCCAGAAGACCCCTGCCACTGCAGGCTATAAAGCTGGGCTCTGGAAATCAGTTCCCTGGCTCTTCAGGCAAGTTGGCCTTAGAAGTTAGGGTGGCCCCAAGGCAGGCCCCTGCTAGACTGAGATAAGTTGAGCCTTAGCCTTTCTCTGTACTTGGATGATAAAGTTTGGCCTAAAGTGGCCTCCATCCATACTGAGCTGTATCCCTAGCTTGATGTGTAAACAAGTGGCAACCTTTAACAAAGTACCTGAGTCTCAGCCAATCCCAGCAATCGCGCCTCAGCTAATCACAGGCTGCCAACGGGTCAGGCCACGCTCACAGAAGGCAGCCAGCCAATCAGGGTGTTTCTTGAGTCTAACTTTTTTTTTTTTCTCTAACTATAAATATAACCTGCACATGTGGTGGGGAGGGAAATTCTGAACCAACTTTGGTCTGGAATGCTGCCCAGTTCTAGGACCTTTTTCTTGCTCAAATAAACTTTGTTAAATTTAACTCATCTCAGTTTTGTTTTTTTTTTCCTTCACTCACTCAACCTTTATCTGTCTCCCAATGGACAAAAGCTAAGGGCACCTCCGGCACTACCCTCAGGTACCAATGAGTCCTAGCAACCTTGTTATGGTGTTGTGCCTTAATTCGTTTAGTACGATCCCTCCGAGGCAGTTTGTTTATAAAATATAGGGTATTCATTTATTAGCCGAGTCTGGTTGAATGTTTCCACAGCGAATGATGTACATCACCCTACACTCTGTCCTTGGGACCCTTGGAACCCCCTTGGGACTTAGCAACGTCCTCTCACGGCTATTTTGTGATGCTTTCCATTTGTGGAAAAGTCTTCACAACTTTTCTGTATACATTTTCCCACTCTCCTTTTTATTTTATTTCTTAGCAATGAAGCCAACGTGAAAGTGAGTGAGGGAATATTCATTGTGATTTCCTCATCAATATGATTTTGGAGGAGAACGGGTGGATGCCAAAACAGATTGATTTAAAGTGTTTGCTCCAGAAATACAGCAGTGATAACAGTGAGGACCCGAGTCAAGTTTGCTTTTGTCCCACGGCCTGTGCTTCGTATGATTGAACCGGGAAGCCGGAGCATGTATCCACATATCCAATTCATTTCTAAAGCATGGTTTTAATTTTTATTTCATAAATGGGAAAGCAGAGGTTAGAATTGAGTAGGGACTTCCCCCAAGAGCACATGGAAGGTCAGCGGCTGGGCTGCAGTGAGAAGGAAGGCCTCCTGACTCTCCTCCAGGGCATTGGGGGCACTACTTAGCCCTATCTCCTTCATTGCATTAAATGACTGATTACAGAGGTTCAAAACCACATACATAAACATTGTTCTTCTTCCCCAGGAGTACATTTTTGCTGAATCTTTATGGGAATGGAATCTTTGAAAGTATGGTACCACAAAAAAAAAAAAAATCTGTTCAGTAAAAAGGAGCCATGAATGACAGAGTCAAAAGAGTCTATGCATCACAATGAGACCAATTTGAGTTCTAAGCCTGGCTCTACCTCTAACCAGTTGGGTGGCTTGACCACATTGCAGAACCTCTGAGCCCAGGCTGGTATCTGGCTCTCGGAAATGCTCCTGTACAACCTCCCCGGCTCTCTGTTCAGTCCATGATGGTCTGAACCAGGTGAGATAGTATGCAGAGCATATTTGAAAATTTGGAACAGAAAAGTGGACACCAACGTTCCCAAATGGGAGGAGATTTTTTTTTTAATTAAAGAAATTTCCATGTGCTACTCCCAGTCTCCAGTCCTCCTTGTAAAATTAAGGGTAACCTTCCCTCCCCAACGGCCCCTCACAACCAAAACCTCACCTCACCCCGATTCTCAGTCACACACCCATCTGGGAAATGTCTGATTTCTCAACAAACATGGATCACATATTTGGATTTTCCTAAAGATCTACCAAATAGGGTATGTGCTATTAGAAAGCATAATTTCTTCTACAAAATAAACCCTGTTTCATATTATTTTGTTTAAAGGATAAAAGAACACCCTCATCAAATGGGAAAATGCACTTTTTTTTCCTTAAAAAACACAAACTTAGAAAGGTATGTAATTTGGCTGTTAATAAAGCATAGGTAAATAAACTTTTCCTGTTTTAACTTAATTGTATTTTTGAAAGGTAAAATCTATAATATTACATATATTCCATTATCTGAGATATTCTGGTAACTTCCATTAATTTTTATGACATTCTCAACAGGGAGGATGAACATAGTCATAACTGGATCTACTCAAATGAGGCACAAGGAAATTAGTGTTTTTCCTAATTAGCCCAGAGAACCAACATCGGTGTGAACAACTCTGGTGCAGGTAACATCCAAGTACCTCATGGTTTGTCTGCCCTTCTGCCCTTTGTCACCTCAATCATGAAGAAGAGCTAGTGATCACAGTCATCTCATCCTTCAATTTGGAACCTGACCCAAATCAAGCATCCCATGAAACAAGTCTGCTCAAAAGTCCCCAATAATGAAGTCAGATTCTTTCTGCCATCACTTTTTACATGGACACAGCCCTCCCAAGCCACTGTAGACAACAGACTTTAATATTAAGACTTCTGGTCACTGTTTGTTTTTCTAGAATCAACCATTTGAAGCTCCATCTAATTTCCCTGTCACTTCAGAGTTATACAGTTTGAATTTTTACTGCAGGATGGCTATTATATCAAATGGAAACTGTCTGCAGACATGATGATTTGATCTGAATAAGCAGGCCACTTTGCCTGATCTTGTATCTCTGGATAGTCAACATCTTGGGGATGGAAATGGTGCTCACTCAGGTGAATTCCCATGTCAAGATCCATACTGTCCAATGCCAGTTCTCAGGAATAATTTTCCACTGCCAATCTCAAATTGCATACAGTAGATGCATGCCATTGAGATTAATCTTTGGTTTAGCTGTCAATTCTTACTTACAGACCCAATTTTTCTTTCCTTCAGTAAAAGTTATTTATGAAATCTTCCCTGATTCTGAGGCCCTCTCACCACCTTAAATTGACCCATGTAATTTGAGGATTGAGAATGCAAAGAGGCAATTTAAATCCACTGAAATGCTCAATTTGATTAACACAGATGAAATCTGCTTAACTGGTAGATCCTTTGAAGGAAATGTGGCCCCAGAATTTTTTTTTTTTTTGAGAGAGAGAGAGAGAGAGAGAGAATTTTTAAATATTTATTTTTTAGTTTTCGGTGGACACAACATCTTTGTTTGTATGTGGTGCTGAGGATCGAACCCAGGCCGCACGCATGCCAGGCGAGCATGCTACCACTTGAGCCACATCCCCAGCCCCAGAATTTTACCACAAATAAAAATTGTGATGTTCTTGGTTACATGTATATTAATTCAATAAGAGTCACACTATGGAAAAATCCATTTTTCTATACTACAAATAAGAGTCATAAATCTTAGAGAGATAAAGGAAGTTACCTTAAGTTACAAGGCTATATAGTGGCTAAAAACAAAACCAAGAATCACACAGATTTCTATTTTTTTTTTCTGCAGGTCATTGTGACATAGAGACAAGAATTTAAGAGCTTTCAATGTTATCTCTCAATTTCCTGATGAGCAAATATCCATAAGAATTATGATCTGTGAGTTCACACAATTTGTCACATAATTTGCTGAATCTCACATACAGATCTTCGCTAATTCCAAAGGACTAAGGGACTAAGTGTCTGGTGCATTGGGATGCATTTCTGCCACTCATCTTGAGTCATTATCCATTCTCCTCAGCTGAGAAGTTTCTGTCTTCTGCACACCCTTCCCCCCAGAGAGATGATTGTGGGATGATTGTGATAAAATTCTGGGGCCACACTGCCTTCAAAGGATCTACCAGTTAAGCAGATTTCATCTGTGTTAATCAAATTGAGCATTTCAATGGATTTTAATTGCCTCTTTGCATACTCAATCCTCAAATTACATGGGTGTGCTTAGAACCTATTTTGTGCAGCAGCTCGAGAAGCTGAGGCAGGAGGATCACAAGTTCAAAGCCAGCCTCAGTAACTTAGTGAGGTCCTAAGCAACTCAGTGAGGGGTCTCTATCAAGGGCTGGGAACATGGCTCAGTGGTTAAGTACCCTGGGGTTCAATCCCTGGGAGGGGGATGGGGAGATGGAGAGGGAGAAAGGAAGGAAGAAGAAGGAGAGAAAGAAGGAAGGGAAGGAGGGAGGAAGGGAAGGAGGGAGGAAGGGAGGGAGAGAGGAAGGGAGGGAGGGAGAGAGGAAGTGAGGAAGTGAGGAAGGGAGGAAGGGAGGGAGAGAGGAAGGGAGGGAGAGAGGGAGAGAGGAAGGGAGGGAGGGAGAGAGGAAGTGAGGAAGAGAGGAAGGGAGGGAGGGAGAGAGGAAGGGAGGGAGGAAGGAAGGGAGGGAGAGAGGAAGGGAGGGAGGGAGGGAGAGAGGGAGGGAGGGAGGGAGAGAGGGAGGGAGGGAGGGAGAGAGGAAGGGAGGGAGGGAGGGAGGGAGGGAGGAAGGGAGGGAGGGAGGGAGGGAGGGAGAGAGGAAGGGAGGGAGGGAGGGAGGGAGAGAGGAAGGGAGGGAGAGAGGGAGGGAGGGAGGGAGAGAGGGAGGGAGGGAGGGAGAGAGGAAGGGAGGGAGGAAGGGAGGGAGGGAGGGAGGGAGAGAGGGAGGGAGGGAGGAAGGAAGGGAGGGAGAGAGGAAGGGAGGGAGAGAGGGAGAGAGGAAGGGAGGGAGGGAGGGAGAGAGGAAGGGAGGGAGAGAGGAAGGGAGGGAGAGAGGGAGAGAGGGAGGGAGGGAGAGAGGAAGGGAGGGAGAGAGGGAGGGAGGGAGGGAGAGAGGAAGGGAGGGAGGGAGGGAGGGAGGGAGGGAGGAAGGAAGGGAGGGAGGGAGGGAGGGAGGGAGGAAGGGAGGGAGGGAGAGAGGAAGGGAGGGAGAGAGGAAGGGAGGGAGAGAGGGAGAGAGGAAGGGAGGGAGAGAGGGAGAGAGGAAGGGAGGGAGAGAGGAAGGGAGGGAGAGAGGGAGAGAGGAAGGGAGGGAGAGAGGGAGGGAGGGAGGGAGGGAGGAAGGAAGGGAGGGAGGGAGGGAGGGAGAGAGGGAGGGAGGGAGGAAGGAAGGGAGGGAGAGAGGGAGGGAGGGAGGAAGGAAGGGAGGGAGAGAGGGAGGGAGGGAGGGAGAGAGGAAGGGAGGGAGGGAGGGAGGGAGGGAGGAAGGGAGGGAGGGAGAGAGGAAGGGAGGGAGGGAGGGAGGTAGAGAGGAAGGGAGGGAGAGAGGGAGGGAGGGAGGGAGAGAGGGAGGGAGGGAGGGAGAGAGGAAGGGAGGGAGGAAGGGAGGGAGGGAGGGAGGGAGAGAGGGAGGGAGGGAGGAAGGAAGGGAGGGAGAGAGGAAGGGAGGGAGAGAGGGAGAGAGGAAGGGAGGGAGGGAGGGAGAGAGGAAGGGAGGGAGAGAGGAAGGGAGGGAGAGAGGGAGAGAGGGAGGGAGGGAGAGAGGAAGGGAGGGAGAGAGGGAGGGAGGGAGGGAGAGAGGAAGGGAGGGAGGGAGGGAGGGAGGGAGGGAGGAAGGAAGGGAGGGAGGAAGGAAGGGAGGGAGAGAGGAAGGGAGGGAGAGAGGAAGGGAGGGAGAGAGGGAGAGAGGAAGGGAGGGAGAGAGGGAGAGAGGAAGGGAGGGAGAGAGGAAGGGAGGGAGAGAGGGAGAGAGGAAGGGAGGGAGAGAGGGAGGGAGGGAGAGAGGGAGGGAGGGAGGGAGGGAGGAAGGAAGGGAGGGAGGGAGGGAGGGAGAGAGGGAGGGAGGGAGGAAGGAAGGGAGGGAGAGAGGGAGGGAGGGAGGAAGGGAGGGAGGGAGAGGCAAGCCTGTGGCAAAGCCCGCACAGGACTGGAGTCAGCGGAGAGCCGAGAGATCTCTAACTCTTAGCTGTGGAGAGCAGAGGCACTAACATAACAACTGTGAGAACAGGAGAGCTGGTGCAGCACCCTCAGTGCTTGCTGTGGAAAAGAGACAAATGTGCGGGGAAGAGGGAGGGAAGGCAGCAGAAGGAAGATGCAGCAGCTTCAGCAGATAGAATTTTCCTTTAAGAAAATCTAACTTGGGGCCTGGGATGTGGCTCAGTGGTAGAGCACTTGCCTAGCATTCGTGAGGCACTGGGTTTGATCCCCGGCACCACATAAAAATAAAAACAAACAGAATTTTAAAAAAAGAAAATCTAACTTGGCCCTTGCTGACCACACGTAGCCCTGCTCCCCACTTACTAAATCTCTACTTAAATGTCACTAGAGATCATAATGTCTTCATTTTGTCTAATTCTCTATCTGATTGCCTATGATTTTTAAGGCATCGGTAATTCAAAAGAAATAGAATTTGGATTTTGGAAGGTGGAAAGCGACTGGATGAGTAGTTAGTAGTGGCAGATTAGCAGAATCCTCGACTGCATCCTCAATTATGCAACTTCAAGATAATGTGAACAAGGAAAAGATTCCACAGATTCGCAGAGAAGAAACACAGTTTTCATGTAAACATTATAGAATTATATGGGTATCACAGTTGTAAACAGAAATCTTGGAACCAAAAGAAAATTGAGTGCTGCCCTTAAAGTTCTGAGAGAAAGTGATATCCTGCCCTGAAGACTAGACCCAATTAAGCTACCCATTAAAGGCAGCTGTAGGATAGAGCCTGTTTTAGACAGCTTTTCTGCTGCTGTGATTAAAAGATCTGACCAGAACGATTTTAGGGATAGAAAAGTTTATAGGAGGGCTCACAGTTACGGAGATCTGAGTCCGTGAGAGGCCAGCTCCATTCCTCAGGGGCAAGGTGAGGCAGAGGAACAGGACGGAGGGAAGCAGCTCACATGATGATCAGAGAGCAGAGACAAAGACGCCACACTCCAGACACAAAATACATCCCCCACAGCCACGCCGCCAACGAGCCAGCTCCTCCAGCCACTCCCCACCTGCCTCAGTTACCACCCATTAATCCCATCAGGGACTAATTCATTGATTAGGTTAAGGCCATAGCCCAATCATTTCTCCTCTGAACCTTCTAGCATTGCCTCACTTGTGAGCTTTTGGGGGACGCCTCCTATCCAAACCATCGCAAAGCCATTTTCAGGCCAAAACAATATATATTTTTGACAAATAATTTCCTGTATTCATTTCTTAAGAAAACTACTAAAGGATGCGCTCCATCAAAACAAGTGAGGAAACCAAAGGGAAGAAAACACAAAATCCAAGAAATAGTGAAGCCATTACAAAAATGCACACACAGTAGGACAAACACTGCCTGATATCATTTTTGAGGTATCTAAAAGAGTCGAACTCAGGGGGGGGAGTAGAGAGCAGAACAGTGGTGCCAGGGCCTATGGACAGGGAAAGATGGGGAGTTCAACAGGTACAAAGTTTCAGTGATGCAAGATGAATAATTCTAAAGATCTTTTGTACAAAATTGTGCCTGTTTGTTAATAATGCTGTATTGTGCACTTCAAATTTGGATAATCAGGTAGATCTTAGATTAAGTGTTCTTGTCACAATAAAATCAATAGGAAAAACAAAAGAAACAAAGGGTATCTCCAGGATAATAGGGAAGGGCCATTACAAGACAGCACCTTGCAGAAGCCGAAGAGAGTAACTAGTCTTTGCAGGTGGTGTTCTCCTGGGGCAATTGCCAAGAAGAAATCCAGCATGTGGGTGATTTATTAGAGGTCAAGGCTTCTGAGGGATTGGGAAGAAAAGAGAGGGTACAAGCGAGATTGAGCAGAGAGAGTCCTGGAGCACAGCAGCGGACTAGTTATCCCACAGAGGACTCAATGGCTGTTAGACCCTCCCCATGCTTGGCCACTGGACACGGGCCACCTGGGACCAGCATGCTCTTGGGCAGGACGGCTCTTAGCAGCTGACACACAAGATGAGAGGCTGAGTGCTGGAGGCCATAATCACTCATTCCCAGCGGCTGGAACAAGTGACCGTCCCCTCCCCAGGGTGTCAAGGGCAACACGTCTCTACGTCCACCACTCTGGTCTGTAGGTTTAGCCAGCTTTTCTCGCTGCTGTGACTAAGAGGACCCAACCGGAACAGCTGTAGTCAATCAATGGCCATGAGTTTGTGCTGAGCTCCCCTGGCTTCCGGGAGCAGCCTACTCACTGCTGTCTATGGGAGGTGCCGCTTCTCACTGCAGTGATGTGGCATCACCCACCACGAGGCCTTGCAGGGGCAGGGCCGGCCCGTCTCCATGGATCCTTCTGTCATTTCCCAGCTCAGACCCCAACACTTTGGACGAGCTCCATTTATTCATGTATCTGCTTATCTGGACTCTCCTGTCTCTCCCTACCCAACAACCATTTCCAGGCAACCAAGAGCCTTACCTGTACCTTTTACCCTGTATCCAGGGAGATGGTAGGTCTTCCGTAAATGTTGATTTTTAAAGCAGAGAGTTTTATGGTTTGCAAAACCAGGCAACCTTCTGATTTTTGGTTAGATTTCAAAGTAGTTAAAATGTCAATAATTGTAATGTGTAACTTCATCAGCACCAATGTGTGATTCAGTACTCTGTCCTCTGTACGCTAAAAAATAGCACGTGAACTTTCAAGCTTCTTATGCAGATAAGAGCTCCAGTATCCAAAGTTCTGTAACTCAGAGCCACAGGGTCAATCCCTCATCCAGCCAGTGTCAGCCATTCTGCCAATAAGGAGAACAGAAAGCAAATATCCAATTAAACTAATACTTCCATTTATTATTTGTCATAATCAAAGTACTTAATATATTGCATTCTTATCCTCATAACAACTTTGGAACAGTTTTTCTTTAGGATCTCACTTTAAGACAAGAAAAACAGAGAAGTAAAGTGCCTTGTCTAAGAACACACAGCAAGCAATTAGTTACCTGAGTGCTGGAGAAGAGAACTCATGTCTGTCACTTCTGATAATGATGCTCTTTCCACTATAGCATGTCATTTCTAGAATATAAACTAGTACTTTTCACACCCAGAAGATCAAACTTCAGTCACCGAAACTGTGCTATTGTAATAACACAGCCCTTTTTTATTTTTATTGTTTTTTTTTTAATTTTTAGTACTGGGGATTGAACTCAAGGGTACTCGACCACTGAGCTACATTTCCAGCCTGATTTCGTATTTTATTTAGAGACAGGGTCTCACTGAGTTGCTTAGCCCCTCACTTTAGCTGAGGCTGGCTTTGAACTCATGATCCTCCTGCCTCAGCCTCCCAAGCTGCTGGGATGACAGGCATGTGCCTGGCCCTTTTTTTATTTTATTGGTTCTTTTTAGTTATACATGACAGTGGAATCCATTTTGATATAATTATACAAGTATAGAATATACCTTATTCTAATTAGGACCCCAGTCTTGTGGATGTAAACAATCATGAGATTCATTGTTGTATTCATATTCGTATATGTATAGCCTTTTTTGTAGAGGGAAAAAAATAGAAAACCAATCCCTTCTGCAGTTGGTTGTAAAGAAGTTTAAAGACATATTTTTTTTTTTGTTCCTGGAGCACTTACACAATTTTATACAATGATGCTGAGAATCAGGGTTCAATCATTGAAGTCAAGGTATCAATCAGGAGAGAAAATGAGAATAAACGCCTTTGAGCTAACAAAGGAGGACGACCTAAGTCTTCAAGGAGTTACAGGTTAGCAGGAAAGGATACGAAATTAACTGACACTTCATCTACGGTCAGAACAAGGGACAAGTGCTCAGGGTAATTTCTGAATTCCTGATGAAATGCTGAGATCAATGTCACACAGGGCATCGCAATAGGACATAGAATAGAGGTTAAAATAAGTCCAATTAAATGATGCAAAAGGAAACAGGACCTCGTGATTCCTTATCTTTGGTTTCAAGAACAAAGGACCGTACTTTTTTTCTTTTGTCAAAGCAATAGCATTTATCAATTATTAGCCATGATGAAAATGTCAATTTTTTAAGAGAGAGAGAGAGAATTTTTTAATATTTATGTTTTAGTTTTCGGTGGACACAACATCTTTATTTTATTTGTATGTGGTGCTGAGGATTGAACCCAGCGCCCCGCGCATGCCAGGTGAGCACGCTACTGCTTGAGCCACATCCCCAGCCCCCCAAAAATGTCAAATTTTAATGTCAAGTTACTCCTTCAACAGAGACTGGACAAAAACAAAAACAATTCTCCCGCTAAAAAAACTTAAATTTTGTAAACAACCTTAATTTCAAGTTTTCACAGTAGTTGTTATTCTGATAGATATATCAAGAAAAATAAATGGAAAAATTCTCTGTCATATGTATGCTCCATTTCCTATTTTCAAACAGATTAGATCACGTTTATTCTAATTAAAAAATATATGTTTGATATTTGAGAAATGAAAAAGGGGGGGGGGAAGCTCAGATCATAATTTCTTGCAAACCATGATAATTTTGCTACTAGTGAAAATGCGTTCCCTAGCACATAAGCCTCATGCTCACTTTTAAGAAGCTCATCATCTTTCCTAGTTTGTTCCCTGAGTGATGATTAGGATTTCCAGGATGACCCTGGTTCTCTGTGACGATCATTTTTCACTAAGGTGCTTGTTTTCCAAGCCCACCGTGGTGTGCGACTTGATACACGCCTTTGTAAAGCTGTTCAGCTATGCATTTGGGGACTTTCGGTGGCCAGGTCTTCATGCTCAGTTCTAAAACAGTCATCATAATTCCGGCCACCTTCCCTCCACCTGCCTGATCAGCCACAGCCTCTCCGTGGCCCAAACCAGAAGGTCGCCAGTTCAGGGCACGGACACAGGCTTGCAGGTGCCCCCAGCTAGCACTCTTTCCTGTCTCGCTGCTCCAAAGCCGACCCCATAAAAATCTGCTTCACACTCTCATGTGGAACTCTGTGGAGAGGGAGTGGGTTCCACCCCGGCCCAGGTTTCAGCCCCAAGGCTTCGTCTTCGGTATCACCAACTGCTTCTCCAGGTGCCATGACCCTCAGCCTGTTTTTGGAGAGGGGCTTATATAACTGTCCCAAACCATGGATAAGGAGGGGCTATCTACCCGGGACAAACTCTCAGGACTCAGCCAGGTGTTGGATGGAGTTGGGGGATCGGTGTGCTGAGTCGCTCTCCACGTGGATACCCAAATCTGACCCTCTTATTCCCAGGTCCCTTCCCCTAACCATGCCCTTGACCGGGAATCCCTTCTCTTCCAGACAGACCACTCTCCAAATTTTCTATGCAGATATACAGTTTGCACCGTCCTCCCCTCGAGCCTTGTTTTGGGGATCCATAGCCCATTTTGAACACTGAGAAAGGAAAAGCTCACTCGTTGTTTCTCACCCTTTCAGTCCTGTTTTGCCTCAAAAGTTAACGATAAAAGCATGAGGACTAATACTCCCCAACACCGTCACACTCCAGGACCCTGTGCTCTGGGACTGAACCAGAAGCCCTGCTCCTGATGTCCACACCCCAGTGCTCAGCACTACCCTGGAGCAGCGCAGCCTCAGGACCTCCTCACGAAACGGAGACACACGTGAGCCGTGATCATTCTTGATGATCCGACACGGAGAAATGTGGTCTGCAACAAAATGGGATTCTTAACAACTTCCAAGAGAGCAAGGCTTCCATGGAGCAGAAAAGCGTTCTCCTTCCAAGTGGAATACTAGAGTACATAGGGTAAACCTCTGAATTAAACAGATTTATGATAGTCCTGCAGAAGTGAAAGTTTACGAGGTGTTTTAAAGAAACTGATATCACAGGTCGTATAATTTCCACCAGCATCTAAATGTAAGACTGTATAATTCCTCCGCATCAGATGGTGATGTAAGCGTAGGTGTCCACCCCTCAGCCCTCTGCCCTCAGTCAGATGGGATGATCAGAGGATATAAAATCAGGGGAAAACCAGCATCAGCATTGGAAAATAGGAAGGGTGCCACACATATGCCCAATACGTCAGGGAGCGTAGTTTTCACATAGGCTGATGGTAACGGACCAAAGGCACATTTAGAGTCTACTCACGAGGGTCCCCATGACAGAGGAGCAATGAGGAAAGGAGAGGCCTAGACAATCCATGTGACACCAATTAACTTGGAGAGTTGAAAAGAGACCTTGGGATGGGAGAAACCAGCAAGCAAAATGCAGGTGCTGCTGCAAGGCCTTCTCCTTGGGCCGGCAGCCCCTTCAAGAAGCTCAGATCAGAAGCACAGGGCCACTTCCGGAAGGAGATCCTTTTGGAGTTGGAGGCCACTGCAAACAGGCCTTCCTTGGGGGTCCTCACTCCTGTTAGGCTCATTTTGAGAATGTGAGTGACTTCTTTACTTACACATCCTAGGGTCCAAGGCCAACACTCCTGGAACAAAAGACAGGCTATCAAGAGAAAAGCAAAACAGATTTACATAATCCAGGTTTTCTGACACCCAGGAGGCTTCAGAAAGGAAGAACCAAAAACAAAAAATAAACTCAGGTAAAACTGTCAATTTTTATGTGCAGGTTCAATAAAAAAAAAAAAGTACAGCTAGTAGAAATGTGATTGGGTAAAAAATGTGACCTAACTGAAGTGGGAAAATTAGCAAGGACAGTCAGCTGGTGTAGCATTCCTTCCTCCAGGGGGTGGGCAGGACCCCTCTGGAAGGAGGGTTTTCAAGCAGAGAAGGAGGAGAGTAACCTTTCTATATTCTATAGGCAAGAGAGAAGTTCTAGAAGAATTCTAGTTTCTATGACTCTTAGGGAGAGACAAAAGGAACAGGAGACAGGATGGTCTGAGACCTTCCATCTCTTTTGCTTCAAAAGAGATGCCACCATGCCATAGTTTAGGTGCTGTACTGAGCACCAAAAAAGACGGGAGGATATGCATTTTTTGAAATATTCACTCCAAGAAATAAGAAGACAAGCATGCTACTTTGTGTCTCATAAAGATTCCAGAACCAGTCAGTGATACGAGTCAGCAGTGGAAGTACAGAAACATAACCGTACCCCAAACCCATGGTCCCTCCACAATTGCTCCTGGTGACAGACACCTGCCTGTTCCCATCAGGGGGCAGCTTCAGGAGCGGCTCTTGCCACAGGACTGTGAGCAGAAGTGAAGCTTCTCTCCAGGGCTGGGGTTTGGAAGAAGCAACTTTTGCCTTTCCTACGTTTTTCTGGTTTGTCTAGCTGGAAACAGCAGGCTCAAAAATCTTCAGGGTCAGAAGAAACCTGGGACACAGAACTGTCAGGTAACGGGAGAAAATAAACTTCTGATTATTGCATTGAATGCTGGGGTTCGTTGGGGAGGTAGATTGTTCAAAGGCTGGAATTCGTTCCCCTCCCATTGTGCACCCACCCGCTCCACAGGGCTTTGCTGCATCGACCCTCAGAGGGGGAATGACTCTTTGGCCAAAACAACATGGTGGCAGTAGCTTCGTGTGAGTTTTGGGCACACCTTGAGTTCCTGTCCTCAGTTCTTGAAAATTAAGAACCCCCACCTCGCCATGGAAAGAGGCGGGGCCCTCTGATTGACAGGAGCCCCTGTGGCAGTCAGGACAGGCCCAGACTTCAAGGGGCCACATCAGACCCTCTGGCTCAGGTGAGCGGCTGATGGCTGCAGCCTAGCGTGGGCCCAGAGAAACCAGGAGAAGCACAGAATTGTAGGACTCACGGGGAAAGAACCACAAAAATAGGGACAGAATGTAGCCTCTGTGCTGCACACTTCCAGAGACAGTGGAATAATGTCGGGAGCATCCTGAAGGGAAAGGGTGTGAATTCTGTAACCAAACCAGGACTCTGAGGATATGTGTCTGACAAATTATATTCAGGAACGTAAGACATGGGAATGATCTATTATGCTTCCGAAAAGATATAGGAATAAATATACCTGAAAATTTAACCAAGGCATAAACCAAATTTAAAAACTACACTATGTTCACATATAAATGTATTATGGTGAATTCCACTTTTATGTATATTTATAAAGCACAGATTAAAAATAAATAAATGAGTGGAATAAAGGCCAGTAGAATGCCAGAAGGGGAAGAAGGGAAGGGAGGAGGAGAGGGAAAGGAGGCACACTAGGGACTGAAATGGGTAAATTAAACTCCATGCATGTATGAATGTGCCAAAATGAACCCAACTATTCTATAACTATACTGCAATGACCAAAGCATAAAGAAATTTTTAAAAAGTAGCAGTGGCCAGACATGGTGGCACAAGCCTACAATCCCAGCAGCTCCAGAGGCTGAGGCAGGAGAATTACAAGTTCAAAGCTAACTTTAGCAACTTAGAGAGGCAGCCTAGTGAGACCCTGTTTCTAAATAAAAACTAAAAAGGGCTGGAGGTTGGGGATGTGGCTCAGTGGTTAAGCACTCTTGGGTTCAATCCCTGGTACCAAAAAAAAAAAAAAAAAAGAAAAAAAAAGCAGGGCAGAAAGCTTCAGTGGTACAATGAACTAAACAAAGAGTTACTTAAATAATGGAACATGGTTTTAAAACGTAATGCAGAAATTTATGACAATTCGGAAAAGAGAAGCTATGTGACAAAAAATAACAGTCGTTTGGATGCATCCCAGATATTATCAATAAAAGTTGGGGCATATGGGAAAGATACAGACAAACATACTAATAATTTTATATGATAGAAATATAGTTCAGTTCTCAACATTACTAATTAAAAATATATTAAAATGTTTTAAGTAGTGAAAGGGAAAAAGAGACCAAATAAAAATATTGCAGTTCTTATTTTCATCAGCAGGATTACTTAGCAGTATATCTCCAATTTAGTGATTTCTTAATAAATTATAAAAACAGCATACTACAGAGACACAGCCACATCAATGTTTATAGCAGCACAATCATAATAGCTAAACTGTGGAGCCAACCTAGATGCCCTTCAGTGAATGAATGGATAAAAAAAAATGTGGCATATATGCACAATGGAATATTACTCAGCAATAAAAGAGAATAAAATCATGGCATTTGCAGGTAAATGGATGGAGTTAGAGATGTTAATGCTAAGTGAAGTTAGCCAATCCCCAAAAACCAAATGTTGAATGTTTTCTCTGATATAAGGAAGCTAATTCATAATGGGGTAGGGAGGGGGAACATGGGAGGAATAGACAAAAGGGCAGAGGGGTGGGAGGGAGAAGGAGGGGTCAGGGAGTTAGAAATGATGGTGGAATGTGATGGTCATCATTATCCAAAACACTTGTATGAAGACACAAATTGGTGTGAATATACTTTGTACACAACCAGAGATATGAAAAATTGTGCTCTATATGTGTAATATGAATTGTAATGCATTCTGCTATAGCATATGAATTTTTAAAACTTAATAAAAATAGAAATATAAGTATTATTATATGTCCATGTGTGTAGTATAAAATACTATCCTAGAATCATTAAAAGATGAACTTAAAGTTAACATTAATTTAAAGTAAGTTTTATTGCATTTGTTAGTAACACATTTTGTTTCTTTTACTAAAATAATTTCTAGTAGAAACAGATGATTAAACTTGCTCTAAATATTTTTGAAATCCTTGGTTCCATGATTTGCAATATCCAAAGGTGCAATTTTGGGTCTTTTTATTTCCAATTTGGATTTCATGGCTGTAGTAGCTGAATAAGAACCTTCCAGAGTTGTGTGACGAGATGTGCTCAAGGGGCAGAACGTACCTTGGCTGTGCCTAATGATCCCAGCACTCAGATTCTGCTCCATCTGCTGATGCTGATTATGTAATTGTTTTTGTTGAAATTCGGTAGTGAATTTCCTCCTTCCAGAGTATCCATCCATTGTCCTTGAAGCAGGAATCCATACGTGTTATATTTTTATGTTTCAAGAAACAGTTTGAAAATTCTCTAAAACTTTTCCAGCGTATAAAATTGTATTTCAAGTTTTGTAAGTGTGTTGATATGAGAGATTATTTTTATAGGTGTAACATTTATATCGTTTTCAGCAATGTATCACATAGCAATGGAAACTCTGGGAAACGTTTCCAAACATCCGTTTTGAAAATACTCTGTTACCTCATAATGTGGCTGATGGTGTGTCCCTGCCAGGGAAATGGAAAGCATTAGTTAGGCCTCTGGTAGGGGGCAAAGGGAGTGGGTCCAGAGGGATTATTATCATTGTCCTTTTGCTTTTGTATCATGAGCATTAGTTTTAAAATGCACTTTCCTTTTTTTTTTTTTTTTTTTTTTAGGAATCAGTTTAAGATCTTTGCTCATGTTGCGAATTAAGTTAGACAACAATAAATGAAATATCCTTCAAATCTGCTCTGCTGAGCACGCATAGACTCCAGGGAGTCAGTGGAAGTGAACAAATTGTAAGAACCTCATTGTCATCCTCCTTGAGTTCTAGAATCTTCTCTCTTCTACCTCCTTCCCGTGAATTAGCTGAGAGCATCTGTCTTCTATGTCCACCTCAGCAAAGCACCACAACCAGTTCAATTTTAAATATGAGTAAAGCTTAATATCTTTCTTGACCTTAAAGTTAAAAGCAGTATTTTCCTCTGGGACTCCAGGGAATGTTATCTCGCATGCCAGCTGAGGGGTGTGCAAACCATTTTGGAGAGTAAAGCTCTGGTGAAGTAAGTCAGTGTGGCCTCACAGAGAGACCTCAGAAACAAGACCCAGCACGTTAATCTTGACAACCACCCAGATCAGAAATGAAAACATCATTATAAGGGACATTTCTCCAACTACAGTGTTAGATCATTTTAAAGGATCAAAAATAGAAAGATAGGGAAAGACATGCTTTTGTTAAGGAAGTAGGACTTATAACATTAACAGGAAAGGAAAGAGAATATGCCAGAAATAATAGGAAACAGGACGAGGACCATGGTTGCATATTGACAAAAAGCACAGTGCATGAAGATTTCAAGAATAAACATTGATTTAGATTAGAAATGCTAGGCAAAATGTACAGAAACACAGCATGCGGTACTTTAAAATACCATCCAGCTTTTGCCGTTCAAATAGTTTAAAAAAAAAAGATATAGAAGATATGGATAGTAGAGTTAAGAAACACACAATGATTTCAAGGGAAGAAATAAAGAATATACTTTCTTTTCAAGATCATATGGAATATTTACAAATATAGATTATTTATTTGACTGCAAAAAATAAAGTCAAAATAAATTCCCAAATGTGGGAATTTAGCAGGTCATGTTCTCAAGGCTTAATACAATTTAAATGTAGAAACTGCTGATGTACTCAGTTGGAATTTTACTATGAACCATTCATCCCAAGCCAAAGTTTTTCACCCAAACAGAAATGGCTGTGATCTAGGAATGCATAAATTTATTATGATCTTGAAATAGTCTTCTAACTTTATTTAAAAAAAGAAAACACAATTTAAGGCTTAGGTCATTTTATCCTTGAAGAACTAAAGGGATACTGTAAGAAACTGAAGAAATCAGTAGTGGTGCAAAGAACAATTTGCATTATCCAAAGAAAATGTTGATTTTTGTAATTCTGGGTTTTTCCTATATGCCATACACTAACACACATAAACATTCACATTGATTCTCACATGTTCCCCACAACACAGAGCATACCAAATTTATAGTTTTTTTTTAATCCATTAACTGGTATTATTGGCATCTTTCAATGTCAGATAATAACAGTCTACATCATCATTTTAAAAAAAATATTTATTTCCTATAAACAGGGGTGTTCCAGGACGTATCTTACCAGTCCTCCCCTGGACTGTGTTCTATTTATTGATCTTTAATAGTCAATTAACTCTGCTGCTTGTTAATGTTCTGATTTTTCATTTTGATGGTGTAATTTTTTGTTATTTATTAATTACATATGTATATATACATAGATAGATATAGATGTGTATATATATATATATATATATATGCATCTTATATTTGAGGGAGTATAGGATTGGTTCAGTGTTTAGTGGTAGGGATAATGATGGATAAACTTCATGTTGTTTATTTTAGTCATGTCACCTCTAGATGAATGTGTAAGTTAGTTGGGTTATCTATGATCATTAATGAATAAAATAGATCCAAATGCAATTTTAGAGATTAAATATTTTCACCCACCTTCCTACTATTCCTTTTCTATCTCACTGTAAACATTTCAAAAACAACATGTGATCCTAGATGCCAATAAATTTTACAAGCAATGGTAACACTCTCTTTCCATAGTGTCAGTCAGGTTTCTGTCATTGTAACAAATTACCTGAGATAATCATCCTAAAAAGGGGAAGGTTTACTTTGGCTTGTGGTTTCAGAGATTTTAGTCCATGGTCCCCTGGCCCTGTCACATTGGGCCTGTGGCAGCCCAATACATCATGGCAGGAGTGCTTGGCAGAGGAGGTCTATTCACCTCTTGTTATCTGAGAAGCAAGGAGAGAAAGGAGGTTACTGGGATCTCTATATCCTTTCAAAGGCATGGATCCAACGTTGTTGTTTTTTTTTCCACTTAATCTCAGGTTTCCACCACTTCCCAAAAGTGCCACAGGCTGGGAACAAAATTTTAACATGCAGGCCTTTAGGGGATGTTAAGATTCAGACTATAGCATGCCACATGATCATAAACAGAGAAATTTCATGAAATGCTAGCATTTAATTCTATTTAGCATTGCATCTAACCTAGAGAAAAACACATAAATACACTTTTTGTTATTTTTCTTAACTATTTATATACGGTACTTTTGATAGGAGAATTTCTTGGGGCTGTGAGTTTTTTCATTGTTTATCTGTTTACTGCAAAAAGTTTTGAGGATCTATTGCAGTCTGGCTTTTGTGTAGGTGCTGAAGTGTAGAGATCAGCAAGATAATCTCTCCTAGTCCAAGAATCACAGAGTTAAAAGGTGGATATGCATAAATAGCTAATTTGGATAATATTATTGTATCTCATTTCTCCTAAATATGTACAAGGCATAAAGAGGGCTCACAGGAGGAGCAGAGAACTCTCTCCGGAGCCCTCTAAGTCCTTTACTGAGCATGTGATGCTTACCTGGGACTTGATGGGTGAGTAGGATTTCATCACTGGTCAGCAGGAGAAAAGAAAAGAGGAAGGCCTGAAGAAAAGTTATGAAGGGAGAGAAGCAGGACACTGCAGAAACCATCCATGATTTCTATACCATGGTCATGGCCATGCTGACCATCCAGTACAGTCTCCATCCCTAGAAGGGAGTCTTAGAATGTCAGTGTATAAAGACCAACTCAGACCCCTCCCGCCCAATCAGCCATTTTTGTGTTTTTGTTGTTGTTGTTTGTTGTTGTTGGAAAGTCTTTGCTCCCTAACTGGTGAGTGGGCTGCATGCTGCCCTGGGCCTTGGGTCATCTCTGAGGAGATGCAGATGGGAAGAGTTTAAGCTTCATACCGTGGAAACCCGGGGTCCTGTCTCCACTCTGCCATCTTTCTCTGTATGGACCTTGGGCAAGTCACCCAACTTTCTGAGCCCCAGTTTTCTCAGCTAGAAGAATGAATGCCTGTGGATTGAATTACTTGGGTCTCTGTGAAGAACAGGAATGGATAAGGCATATGAAAAGTCTAGGTAAATTCTCAACTTTCCGAGGATTCTTAAGGCCTGGGAAAAATAAAGCCTAAGGATTGAAAAACTGTGATGAGCTCTAGCTATTTAAAGATGAATAATCGACTGCATCTGACGTTACCACGTGAAGATGTCTGTTTCTAAGACTCATCACAGCACATTCCACTGAGCTGAAGTCACGATTCCTGGGAAATGGATGTCTGTAAATTGTGTTCATGATAATTTCATAATTGGAAACGAGATGTTGAGGATGCAGAGATTAAATGCCTAACAATTGCACACACACACACACACAAACAAACAATACTTGAGGTCACATATCGCCTAGGATCTATCCAAAAGGATCCGTGTGGGCTCAAAAACATTTCGCTGCGCTCTTGTGTGCTGTCTGTGTGGACAGGAGCATCATGAGGCTTCTGACTCAGCTCCTCCGCCTCTGCCCCCTCCGCGGATGCTTTTTGCCTCTCTGGTCCGATCGTGGTAGCCAACGGGTAGGGTTTCATTCACAGGCTTCTTTTGCTGGATGTCCACAGTAATGCTTCTACTTCACATTGTACTCAAGGTCCTCACCCGTGTACTAAGGCAAAAGCAAGAAGTCAAAGTCCTGAAAATTGTAAAAATAATGAGTAGAATTGTCATTTTATTCACAGTAGGCATTGTTGAGTATGTAGAAAATGTGAAGGGATCTATTCTCCACACACCTCCTCCTTAAAACTTACTAGAACTCAGAAGTGAATTTATCAATGCCACAGGAAATAAGATTGATGCATAGAAATCAATCATATACTAACAATAAGCAATTAGACAATAAAACTTTTAAAAAGTATCATTTCCAATAGCATCAAAAATAAAACCCTCAGATGAATTTAAAAAATTAAAAAAAAAAACAGAGCTCACTGGGTGATAGGAATGTATTTTATTTCTACTAAAGTGGTAATCTCACACAGGTGGGACTTTAAAAGTCTTCAAGGTCTCTATTTAAAATCTGTGCATTTTATTGTATGAAAACATTACCTTAAATTTAAAATAAATAGATTGTTGGGTTTTAAAATAAAATATGAGGGAAGCATCTCCACTTTCTTAGACTATGCAACATGATCCTTAATTTAAAATGTTGTCTTCCATCTGTTTGACAAGCATTCTGTGAATGCCTGCTAACTTACAGGGCACTATATATACCCATATGCACAAAAGACCCTTCAGAGAATCACCCTCTGAGGGGAGTGATAACCTTAACCACAGACTATCACAGAACAGCAGGAGGGCAAGTGTTACTATCCATCGCGGATTAGCAGGATTTGGAGGGTCAGTTATAGAGCGTCCTTTTCATTTGTATCCATTCTTTGTTCACTCAGCAAACTTTTATCAAGAAACCATGATATACAAGGTGCTATTTGCTGACAGGGATTCCCCAAAAATGAATTGGTTAAGTTTGCACAAAGAGATTTTGTTGACAATGTAGAAAACCAAATCAGATGCCAGCTATTTTATGTTTGCCCCCAAGATCTATTACCCACCCTCTGCACTCTGCTCTGTGACTCCCAAATCTCGACTTTATTGAACTTCAACACTGGTGACTTTTCACCCCAAACGTGTTTTGTAGAGGCAGACCAATATGCCATTTAAATTCCTTCAATCAACAGTATGATCCATATTCTTCATAGCACAGTGAAACTATACACACTTTTCTATTTTACTATTTATTTACATCATGTCTACAGGATCTTTTCCATACATGTCACAATAAAGACATTTTTAGTTAATCAATATTTTTACCCCATATTAAATTTTGCAAAGTATATCTTCTGCCACTGTAATTTATTGTTGAAGAAATTTCTACTAAGTCCATTTTTTTATAGAATAGGTAAATTTGGGGAATAAAAATTGCATTGCAGGGACTGTATTCTTGGGGGTACATTTATTTGCTACTATCTGTATTACTTTATGTTAATTAAACATACCTACAATATTTAGCTGTGATTTCATCACCTAAAAATAAAATATTTACAGACGTGGTTTAACTGCAGAAATTTTAATTTTACCTCAGAAGAATTAAAATGACAAGATCAAAATGATGATGTCAAAATATATTGCTATATATCATGCAGCTTGCTGGATTTATACATTTATAGAAGCCCTTAGCACTGTATATTGAGACTCAGGTTTGTTTTGCTCAGGACAATGTAAGCTTCTGGATGGTGGAAATTGCCCATCATTCACCTCGGTGGAGCCAATGCTTTGCCCAGTCTGCCAGTCTGCAGATGGAAGGATATAAATATAGGCTGACGGCAGAGTCATAAGGGTTTTGGTTTTCTTTGCCTACTCTTTGACAGGCGTGGGTTTCTCAGGTGTTTCATCCCATTAGTGCACAGTATGGTGTAATGACATCTTAAGACAGGGGATCCTGAAGCGCTGGTACCTGCTTTGAAGAACCCTATTCCTTCTCCTTTCCTGCTGTTTGTCCACACCTGTTACTGGGCTCTCTAGTGAGCAAAGTCCAGAGGTGGCCCTTGAATGAGAACATTCAGAGTCTCACACACCAAACCTTCTGGTGAGTTCAAACAGCCAGGATCTGCAACGGGTGCTGAGAGCAATGGATTAAAGAGAAGAGACAAAGACAGGGGGGAAGGAAGAAAGTCCTGTGTCCATGTGCATTTGTTAATTTGTTCATTGGAAACTCCATGGAGGCAGCCCCCGTACCTATTTTATTGATCAGTATGTCTCTATCTGCTGGAATAAGACCTGGCTCATACAGGGGCTCAACAAACATTTTTAATAAGTGGAGATCTCATAAAGAACACTTGGATTTACTGACAGTCCATGACTTAATATGACTTTTCTAATCCTCTTTCTACTTTGAAGGTGGTCCTCAAGTCATCTTTGTGGGTAGATTGCATTACCCCTGTTTTATAGAGAAAGGAACAAAGGCCTGCTACTACATATAAGCTGTTAGTAACTCTTCAGAGATTAGGCACCATGGTGTAAATGACTTGTTAGAGTGAAAAAGAATTTAACGGTGATTCAACCCAACCCTCACTTTACTGATGGAGAAAATAACCCCCAAGTGGCTAAAGTAGCCAGTCCACAGTCTCACGAGAATTAGGCTGGGAGGTTGGGCCTCGATTCAGCTGGGAATCTTTGCTCTGTTTTGATACCTCTTGCCATTCCTATAATTGCCACATGTAGAAATATTAGAAACCACCAGCCATACAATTGTCCAGCCTGAAAGAGAGCTAATACTACGTGTTCTTTATATCACGTTACACAGCCATCTCCTCACCATCTCCATACTCATCACCACCAGGAGCTTTGTTCGTGTACCCAGGGTGGTCCTACACACAGCTCTGGGTCTTTTAATCCCCAGCCTTGTGTAAGACCTGGAAAGCTGTGGAACGTCAACACTTGGCAGAGCAAAGTTTACCAGAGAACAGAATGTGCTCTTTTTGTTTTTCTTGTTTTAACTTGACTCCATTGTTCACTAAATATATTTTTCTTTCTGTGAAGTATAACTGAACATTTTATGACAGGATTTCACATTTAAACCTGTAGTATAAAAGTCTCTCTTTGTCCCTCTACCCTGACTGTCTGTCAAATGAGGCTAATGTGGATTGCTAAAAGCATGACTACATTATTAGATAATTCCTAAGGTTAGCTATTTGAGTCTGTGCATGTTGCAGATGGCAGAATCAACAAGAAGAACGGGGATCAGGAAGCAAAGGAAGGGGACTTGCAAATATGAACTTGCATTTCTGACGGGCACTAGTTCTTGCTGCTCTGGGAGCGGTCTACCTCATTTTCTGGGCACGGCTGGCTTTACATCTCCAGTAAACACTTCCCAGTTGTCCTCACTTATCTTCTTCTGTATTGATCTGAGAAAGGGAGATAATTTATCATTCAGAACTGTACAATTTGACCATGTTCATGAGGCATGGCATGAGCAGGTGTTTTGCCAAACAAAGGAGACAGTAAGTTAAATGCAACTTTGGTTGTGACTTTGGTCATAACCCTCATCGTCTCTTGGTGGGACTGTTGCAAGAGCCTCCTGACCGGTTTCCCTGTCTCCCTCCCAGTTCCAAAACATCATCTCAGAGTGATCTTTCTAGAATATGGATTTAATAATGTCACCACTGATGCAACTTTAAACCTACAGGATGAAGTGCTAACACATCAACATAGCAGACAGACAGGTGCTCACCTAGCTGGTTCCAACCTACGAGCCTGGTGTGTCCCCCCTCACACCACAAGCTCTGTCCTCAAAATGAACCTGACTACTCGTGTCTCAATGAGTCAGGCTATTTCTTTACAAAGATCTTTCTTTTGCCTTTTCTCCACTTCATCATCTCCTAAGCACACTTCAAGACCTGGTGAAAGAGGTCCCCTGTCCTTGGAAGCCATCAAGACTTTCCCAGGTAAAACTAATAGCATCTCTCTACCCTTAGAACATTGATCACACAGAAACCTGGCCCTCTGATTCCTTATCTCCCTGCAGACTTGGATTTTCATTGTGAATCTACTATTCATCAAGTAGTTTTCTAGGAGGTAGGTACATAGTAATAAATGAATAGATAGATATGCTGCCTTCATGGAGTTAACAATAAATAAACTAATGACTACACAGTAGCATGCATTCTCCTTCTTTCCTTCCTCTCTTGTTCTTTCCTCCTTTCAAAGTGGAACTGTGTCTCATGCTTCCTTATTACCCTGGTAATTAAAACTATTTTTTAAATGGATGCTTATTCTGTTTAAGGCACTGGGCTGTGAGAAATGAAAAGATGGATTATTCAAAGTCTCTGTCTTTAAGGAGCTTCCCTCGTAAATAAAGATGTTTTATGCAAATACATTTTGGAGGAAAATTTCAATGGCAATCTGCTGGAGTTAAGATACAGCTATGATCACTGTGTTTTTCTCTTACTCACCACTGACCATGCCTTGGGAATTTCCCCTGCTCTTACTGCCCTTTCTTACATATCCAGGAGGCAACTCAATGCATTTTCCAAATAATCCAAAGTTGTGTTTTGATACAGCTTGATTTTTTCTGTACCACTTTTCAGAAATTTCATATGTTTCTAGCTGAAGCAAAATTCAGTGTTCTGATCAAAATTTGGTGGTAGGTCAGGATGTGGAGGCGCCAGATGACCAGCTCCTCTCACCAGGGCAGCTTCCCTGGTCTTGTGGCCTCTAACCCAAAAATGCTTCCTGCAAATACTATAATAGATACATTTTGAAAAGAATCTGAAATCATCAAGAGAAAAATTAAATGGGGATGAAGAAAGTCTACACAGAGAAGGAAATATCTGAACCCGAGGGATGAAATGGTACTTTTATTGATTTACTTACATTGGGTACTTCCTTTTAAATCTTAGAAATAATTGAGAAATGTTAGTGAGTCACTTTTTTGGCATTTCGATAAGGCGACTATCACAAAAGATTTCACCCACAGCAATCTGGTGACAGAATATTGCAAAACAAGCAGGAAGTCAATCAGAGGGTTAACTAAATAAGGTATAAGGGAATCTTTCAAGCAGCCCAGGGCTGATCCAAGGCTTTACCTGGGAATTGGTTTCTGAGGCTGGTAGGAAAAAAAATCACAAGATTGATTCCAATTGAAGGTGATGGAGATTAAAAATAATAAAGTCTTGGGGGCAGAAAAAATACTATTTTAGTCAGGACGACTGTATGAAACTGTCCTTGGCACTCAGAAACTGGGCTAAGACTTGGGGATCCAAAGATTTATAGACTGGCCCTGCCCTACCCAATGTCACCAGGAAGCAGACAATGATGACACAAAAGTGTTTTGCCTCAGCTGTAGAGAAAAATGAATCCTGAACTAGAAGCTCTCTGTGACACTAACAAGCTTAAAGTCAAGTTTCAAAAGGATCAAAGTATTTTGTGAGCAACTTAACCATATCTCAGAACAAAGCCCAAAAATATTTTTAAGAATAAAAAATATCCAGCATCCAACAAGGTAAAAGTCACAGTCCAGCATCCAGTAAAAAAGGACCAGGTCAGCAAAGAAGCAAAGAAGCAAAAACATTCAGAAATGCTAAAAAAAAAAAGAGTTGATTATAACTGATCCAGAAATAACAAATGATAGAATTATTAGCTAAGTACATCATTAAACATTTATTGTTACTCTATTAATAAATTCAAGAAACTAGGGGGGAAATTGGACATCTTATGTGGTAACATAGAAGGAGAGATTGATATATAGAATGACAGACACACATAGATAAATAGATAGATGTATTTTTCAATTGAATTTCTAAAGATGAAGACTTTATCATCTGAGATATATATATATATATTTGATAAGATAAATAGAACATGGGACACAGTAAAAGAAAACAGTAATAAGCTTGAAAACAGCAACAGAAGCTATCTATATTGAATACAGAAAGATGAAAAACTAGAATTAAATGAACAGAAATCAGTATTATGTGAGACAACTTCAAGTAGACTAATATATGGATAATTGGAGTCTCTAAAAGAGAAAGAGGGGCAGAAACAGTATTTGAAGAAATAATGGCTAACATTTTTTAATATTTGATGAAAACCATAAACCCTCACTATGAAACTCAAGCACACACAAAAAGAAAGCTATACCAAAGCACACCATAAAATCAAATAACTCAAAACAAGGGACAAAGAGAAAATCTTATAAGCAGATAGAGAAAAGAGACATGTTGTATAGGGAACAATTACAAACATACTTGATAGTGCAATCATGTCATCAACCATATATATATAAGTTACCTAGAGCTGTTGTAACAAGGCACTGTAAAGTAGGTGACTTGAAAAAACAGAAGTTTATTCACCTATGGTTCTAGAAGCCAGGTGTCCAAAATCAAGGTGTGGGCAGGGTTGGCTTCTTTTGAAGGTTTTCAGGGAAAATCTGTTCCATATGTCTCCCAAATTCTAGTAGTTGTCAGCAATCCCTGATACTCCTTGGCTTGTGGCACCATAACTCCAGTATCTGTTCTACATTGCAGGGTCAGCTACTCTCTGTGCCTTTCTCAATTTCCTTACAAGACCACCAGTCACCTGACCAGAGCTCACTCTAGTCACATATAAACTCAGCTTCACTTAACCAATTACATCTGCAGTGAAATCCTTTTCAAATGAGGTTTCAGGAAATCATAAACTAACTCAACTTAGGGCAATACAGAAATCATTAGAACTGGATTTCTCCCTAACACCAGATATAAATATCATCTTCGATTGCATTGGAGTTTTATGTCAAAATTAAAACTTGAAAAAGCTTTATAGTAAATATAAATTAATAAGTTTGGACTGTGGGATAGGAGGCAATTCACTAAGCAAGACCCAATTTTGGGTTTTCCACCCAGGGCAGCATATTAATAGACTGAAAAGAGCTTATGTGACCATCTCAGTAGACGTAGAGGGAAAAAAAGTGTAATCAAGCATCTATTTTTGTAAAACTATTAGCAAACTAGAACAGAAAGAATGGTCTTCAACCTGATAATGGGCATCTATGAAAAACCCATGGGAACATTTCTCTTGATGTTAGAAGTATTAATGCTTTCTCACTATGATCAGAGCAAAGCAAGGGTGCATCAGCCCCACTACACTGTGTTCAGCATTATCCTGTACCCTCCTCTTCCACACAACAAGGTCCCTGGTGAACTCTGAGCCAAGCCTTTACATTGCTATTGAATTCAGAAATACTCAGTTACTTCCTGCAACACTCTGGAGCACGTGGCACATCATGAGGCCATCCTCAGCCACTCAGATAATCAACTTCACATTTATTGACTTGATGCTGAATATCTCTGAGTTTTGCAGTTCTCCATATTTTACTCTGGGAAATAAAGCAATAGACCTTTCTGCTCTGGGATTCCCAACAACTTACCTGGGAACTATTATTCAAGTATTCAATAACAATCATCCCCTCTCCCTCTCCAACTCAACTCAATCCTCCCCCAAAACAATGCAATCAAGGAGTTGGGATGATGGGTCCATTCTCATGATTCTACCAGCAACCAAGATAGTTCTGTCTTCTCTACTTCTTCCCTATTTATTGGTCAAATGTTTGTTTCCTTCCAGGCAGAAGAAGGTTCTTTCTTCTCCAGTTCATTATATACTTCATATAAGTATAATGTGTGGAATCTTCCAGGCTTTAGCTCTTCATATTTTAAGTTAAGCTTAGGAAAAAGCAGACAAACAAACAAATGTAACACTCTTCTCTCTGTGGCACCTAGCTCTTGCAGTTGAAAGTCATGATATTCAAGATATAGCTCCATTATTGATTTACAAATATCACATAAGATTTCAAAGTCCCAAAATTTGGTGCCTTGTTCTCTCTGAATCACTCCCACTTTTTTTAAATGCATATAAAAAGCTACTTCTTCGGACTGGATGGTGCCTGAAAGGTAGGTTCTACAGGAAAAGGAAAAGAATGCATAATTAATATCAAAATAGCCCCTTGCTCTACTTACTTAAGTTTTGTTTTTAACATGGAACAGATTATTATTAATACTAAAACTTTTGCAAAACCACCAAAAGGAAAATTTGGCTTCATACACCCTACACACATTCACACATATAACACACAGTGAAATTTATAAGATAGATCATCATATGCATTGCCTAGGTAAAATGCCTGGAAATTTTCAAGATATTCTTCAATTCAACAATTCTTTGTTAAATATTCTTGCTCTCTGAAGGCTGACTTGGGTGAATTAGCATAGCTGGCTGGTATCTAATTTGAAACACCAGGAAATGCTATTCAGATGTGATGGAAAATGAGAACAAATTATTAAAGCATTGTTTTATGGTATGGCAAAATAACCCAATTAAAAACATTCTCGAGAGGTGGAGCTTCCTTCCACCCCTTGCATGTGTGCAGTGCCTAAAGATTTGCCTTTTAAAAGTAGAGAATATGAAGTGGGGGGAGGAATTTTACAATGAAGAAGTATGATATGGTTCATGTGGTCAAGGTGAGTCCACGGCGTCAGTGGTAGCACGTTGATTGCACAAGCCTTCCATGTGATATAATGAGGATGGCATGTCACCTCTGTGTTCTTCTCCTCTAAACCCACTAATTCCAGTCTAACCAGGGGGAGAACATCAGAAAAAAACTCCAACAAGGGACATTCTACTTGATCAGGACTCATCAAAATGGTCAAGGTCATAAAAAACAGAAACTGTCACAGACCAGAGGGAGCTAAGGATATATTGTCATGTAGGATACATTAAATATAATGTAGGATCCTAGAAGGGATTCGGGAAGATATTAGGGAAAAGTTAGTGAAATCCAAATAACCACAGAATTCAGTTCACAGTAATATAACAACAGTTAATAGTAATGTGTCAATGTTGCTTTCTTAAATGTAATCAATATACTATCCCAATGTAGGGTATTAACAAGCGGGGAAACTGAATGGGAAGTACATTGAAGCCTTTTTTTTAACCATTTTTAAAACTTTTCTTTAATTTAAGTTATTCCAAAATTTAAAAAGAGAAAAATGTATTAAAAAACAAATTCTCCCAATCCGTGTGGAAAGCAATGTGATCAACTTCTAGAACACTGCTCTGCAAAGGAAATAAACATCAATGTCCTAGTAAAGTGTCAAAAGTTCAATCTATCCTGGGACTTTTCCAGTTAAATGACCTAAGGCTTTCGGAGCTGCCATTTTATCCCATATGAAACGGAATTACCTACATACTTTAAAACAAAAGAAAAAAAAGAGAGGAAGATATACTGTTGAGTACCAATTCTGTGCCCGACAGCCTATATATCCCTGTTTCTCTAATCCTCACAATCCTGTAGCATGGCCACTGTGAAGCCCATTTTGGAAGTGAAGCAGGTTCAAAGAGGCTATACAATATTCTTAAGGTCATATCATTAGTGAAGATCAAAATCAGATTTTGAGCACCAGCTCACTCTCTTTCTCCTAAGTTGGTCCCTACTACTTTCTTTCCTCCAAGAAGCCTCCAGTGGAACATAAGCACCAAAGCTTTGTAAACTGCCATGCACCTCCACACTCCTGCATTAACACTATACCCAGCACAAATATCTGAAAGCCCCAGGGAGTGCCCAAGTGCAAATGTGCTAAAAAAAAGAACCAACTGGGCAACGGGTTCTTGAGCAGCCTTTCAAAGTACCAGGAGCCGCATCTCCTTTGGACTCTCTTGATGCTCTTTCTAGGTCCTTAGGAGCTGCCCTGGGGAATGTTCTGCCTGCCTTTTGGCAGCTTCACAGATTTCTTCTTTCAGCCACAGAGTGCTTGTACCAGAGGTACCTAGGGCAGAAGCCTGAGAGGCATGTTGCTAATGCTGCACAATAATAGTGTGTCAAACTTGTATTGCCACTTTTGCCAAATGAAATTCAATTAAGCACAAAAGTGGGTTACCAAGATAAAATGCACATGTGTTCTCTAAAGTCATGCATGCCTTTGGGTATTTGGAAAATACCCTAAATGCATGTTATTACAGGAATCATTTTATCAGCTGGAAAGAAATCTTTAGATGCTAAGTAGAAGTTTTGAAATATATGAGCATCCTGGAATCTCAATATTAATGTGTCAGTTTTTCTGCAGGATATAAACAACATTTTGTGCTCAGGCCAAGGCATAATCTTCCCTCTCAAAATCAACTCTGGGCTCTGCTAGTTTTAAGTTTCAGCTTTTCTTTTGAATCCAGATTAAGTTTTCCAAAGATCTATGCAACAAAGTGTTGCTATGATTATTTTTGTTCTAAATAAGGGCATTGATTGGCCTTGAGCACCAGTATGTGTTATGGATTCATAAAACAATCATAAATGGTTTAATCCATAGGACTCTTAAAGATCATCCAATTCAATCCCTTCCTCTTATAAATGAAGAAATTTAGGCCTAGTTAGATGAGTATCCCAGGAAGGCACAGAGAGTTAATGACAGTGCTGGTCCAGTAACTCAGGCTCCAAGCTAGCAGTATACAGCTCATGTAGATATGTCAGTTTGGACTAGGAGATCTATTAGATTTCCTTTGTGCCAAGGAATTTGTGATACAAATGTGACTGAGTCTCACTTAAAAGTCAAGTGTCCAGTGGAGAATGAATAACCAGAAGCTAACCAGGGGGAAGCATCAGATGTACCCAGAGCCCTTTTGTGATTAATATCCTTATAAAAGAGATCCCAAGTAGCTGTCTTGCCCCTTCTGCCATATAAAGATTCAGGGAGAAGATAGCATTTTTTAAACAAATATTTTTAGTTGTAGTGGACACGATACCTTTATTTTATTTATTTATTTATATGTGGTGCTGAGGATCAAACCCAGGGCCTCACACATGCCAGGTGAGCACTCCACTACTGAGCCACAGCCCCAGCCCCATGAGATAGCATTTAGAAATTAGAAAGCAGACCCTCCATAGTCACTGAATCTGCTACCATATTTATCTTGGACTTCTGACCTCCAAAACCATGAGAAATGAATTTCTGTTGTTTTCAAGCTATGGTATTCTGTTACAGCAGCCCAAACAGATTAAGATAGAGACTAAAGAGATTTTAGAATTAAATACTTAACTAGATAGGAATGTACTAGAGGAGGAAATATTACTAAGACCTTATTGGGATGTTTGATGATTAGAATATAAACTATAATGGGATAGAAATATGGGATCACTATTAGACTTACCAAGGTTTATAACTGTACTTAGGAAATGGATACTGAAATATTTATGGATAAATGAATAAGACATGCAACCCAATTTTGTTTTAAAAAAAAAAAAGTGCACCTAGACAGACAGATGAAGTGAATAGTGCCAAATGTTAACAATAGTTGAACCCGGATATAGGCTCAAAGGGGTACTTTGCTTTAATTTTATAACTTTGCACTGTAAGTTTGAAATTGTCCCAAAGAAAAAGTTTAGAAAACATCTAAACCATGCAAATGATTACCACCAGCACCACAGAGTTATAACCACTCTCCATTCAAGAGCAAAAGAGGACATTTTAAGAACATCTCCAAAAATATGCAATAGAGGCTTTAAAAGTCCTGACATCCTTCATCCATATTTACCACAAAACCAAAATTTCAGCAAATACAAGCAGTGAGCAGGATCACCTTAGAAGGCCTCTCAGCTGGGCTTATGCCTTGGTTTGGGGCTGTCTGCACCCTTATGAGCCTGCTGTCATTCAGTCATTTTTATTGTGATTTTTCATAGTAAAAATAACTTTCTATTATCCTCAAAATTGCAATGAGAAAATTGATACTTTTTGAATATAACAAAATCATTAGTCCACATGTTTTCTTCTCAAGACAAATATAAAGTTGATTATTATAGTTCTGAACATAAATAGGAAAGCATTCACATTGGGGTACTTGGAACATCCTAGTTGTGATGAGGAAAGACAATTGTCATTTCCCTGATGGCCTGAACATGAGGCTTGTGACAGTTTCACAGACATAGTTCTTATTAGCACTGTTTCAGAATAGCAATGTCTGCTCATCTTCTTCTCTAAATATGCCATCCAGCTCTGGCCACGTCTTCTGAGTCCATGCGAGTACCCATCGTCTACAGAGGGCACTTGTACATAAAACGTGTCGCATAGGTGCTTTCCCCTGATAGAGAGAAATTCTGGTCACCTCTAGGTACTTGGAGAACCTACTAATTGATGTTTTCTGTTAAGGAAAAGGTAGATTTACTGCAATTCACAGGAAGATTTATACTAGTGGGTGTTGACCAAAGTTTTTGGAGATCTTGACATGTGCTCTATTATGGAGAAGAATCTAAACTCAAAGTGTATGTCCTGCCCCCCAGAAGCTTGTGATTGAGTTGGAATCTCAAAGAGCTAACAAGGTCACAGGAAGCCACAGAGCCGTGAAGGTTCTCTGTATATAGGAAAATCAATCCATTCCATAGCCTGGCACAGATGAACCTAAGAGCAGTTTCCATCAATATGGATTAGCCAACTTTTGATTGGCAGACCAATGTGTCCTTCTCTCCCTTGCCTCTGTACCTATGCTGTTCCTACTGTCTAGAACATTCTCTCTCACCCCACCCTTAACTCCATCCAATAGCTCCCTTTCCACCACCAAAACTCCTCCCTTTCTTTAGTTAATTCCTGCAGTTTCTCATTGGATATTATCATAACCCAAAGAGTCTCCTGACCCCTTCCTTCTTAGCCTGGATTAGAGGGTTTTCCTGGGTTTTTCCTCTGAGCCATGCAATGACCCAGTACAGCCTTATGGCCTTCCTAGCAAGGCAGTCGTAAGGAGGCTCTAGAGTAAAACAGCGTGGCTCCGAATCCTGAGTCTACCTCCATTGAAGCCTAAACTAAGCTGGTCCAGTTCCATGACTTTTCTGTATTTCTATGGCGAGTTATTTCATTTTGTCTCAAGGCCATTCTGCCACCATTGAGGAGGATTTGGGGCCAAAGTTGGGTCTGCCTTTCTGGATGAGGTCAGGGAGAGGTATCAAAATACTGAGCTGAGACTCCCCCCCCCCCCCCCCCCCCCCCGCAGGGAGGAGTGCCTCCAGGGAGGGAACTTCAAATGAACAATTCTCTAAAACCATTTGAGAGGCATTAGTTAAATGTTTGAATCAGAATGTAATGACACATTGTCCCATTTTTTCATGTCTGATTTCATTTCCATTTGCCATAGAAGAGAGAAAGAAATGAATTCTGCTGACAAAAGGAACCAGCCACTCCTTCCTGCAGGAGCATGGAATGTGTTCCCCATTTCCTGGAAAATAGAAAGGATGGGAGTGACACAGAAATCCATCAGAAAGTTCATTACAGTTGACGTGTCACTTCCTTGCTGCGTGACCTTGGAAAATTATCCAAGTTCTCTCCAACTCTGGATCTAGAGTAAAGCCAGGATTTCTGAGTCAAACGGGTGTGTCAGCCACGTGTCAAAGGGGAGGAGGGAGTAACTGAAGGATGCAGAAGTGTGTGTCTGTCCCCACCTCCTAGTCACACCTCTGAACATTGCTAGAAGGATTTCACTTCCGCTCCTCTCAATGGCATCAAAACTTGACCCCAAATCCTTCACTGGTAAACATAGGCTGTAATTTCATCTCAGCTGTGTGTTCAGAGGTTTGGAGTGCTAAGTTTTGATTTTGAGGTTAAATTATCCTTTAAAAATAGTTTCAAGGTGCCGTGTGCAACAGTTAGAAGGGAATAGCTGTTTTAGAGTTGTGATCTTCTCTAGGTCAACAGTAGGATCTTCTTTTCAAAGATTGTCTTGCACCACTCATCTCTCTCCAGAGATCTACCTTTTAGTAATATTGATTTTCCACATTTGTAAAAGCATTGTTACCAACTGCTAAGAAAAGGAAAAGCATTGTAAGTGCCTTGGTTGGCTTGGTCAGGTAATCTCATTTCCTGAAATTTGTGTAGTAGGTCGTAAGGATGAGAAAATTGCCCAGGACATTGTGAGTAATGATAATGCCAGAAACTGTATGGGTTGGGGGGAGGTCTGAAGGGAGGTTTCTGGGAATACAGTCACATGATGGGCTGGGACCAATGGGAGAATATTGCTGGGCTGGAACCTATGATGTACCTGACATCCACAGGCAGGCAAAGTTCAGGCCTCCAATTCCTGCTATGGTACCAGACCAGCTCAGATGATACACGAGCTTCTAGGTACCTGGCATATGCCACTGCATTTGACTGCCTTTAGTAAAAAGTGCCACTTGGTATCCTGGTAAGGTCGGTGAGACAGGACAGTTTGAGAAGCATTGACTTGATCTGCCCTCCAACATTGTCAATTGAGGAAATGAAAGAAACTACATGAGTAGCAAAACATGTCGCCTCTTTATAGTGGCCCAATATTTAGCAGCTGTTGGGTAAACATATAACGGCAGCAGCACCCCCAGAGAAAAACCCCAGCATGGCGTCTAACGACCCTCTTTCTCCTCTTTGTTTCTTTCACTGGCACGAAACGTTCCCACCGGCGCCAATGTTCAAACCCTGCTGGTGGGAAGTCTTAGCCCCAAATAGAATTAACTTCTTGGGCTCTGGAACTGACATATGGAAGAACTTGCCAATAAACGGGCGACCTGTTATCTACCTCAGCCCTGCGACCTCTCCTTAGACCTATATAAGCACACAGCCTTTTGTAATAAAGCAGAAACCTCTTTGGTGATCTGTGTCGTGTGGTGCGGCGTCTTCCAGTCTTACAGTGGTGCTGAAACCTGGGAGATGGCGTGCTAGACAAACTGAGCCCCGTCTCTGCCACCACCATCACCAATGACACATTTCGCCCTGTCTGTCTTTTTGGGCGTGGGCTTCCTGCACTCACCACTGATCAGATCTAGGTAAGGTCCCCCCTCCCCGGCTCCCCAACTCACTTCAGGTCAGCACTCTCCTGACGCCCAGTAGGGAGGAGGGAATGCACTCCACTAAGACCTTCACTGGTCGCAGTGGACCCTCTGGCGACTTGCTTCCCTTTGGGGCGAGAGGCTTCTAGGTTTACATGAGAGAGGCTCCCTGGTCTCTTCCTCCCCTCGCCAGAGCTGTGTTCAGCCCGGAGCTGAACTTCTGCTGGGGCTCTGTCTTTCCTTCCTTGACTTTCTCTCGTTCCAGTGGAAAAATTTTCCTGACGTCAGGTGGCTCGCGGCCTGGACCTTACAGGGTCACACAGATTGCACTTCATCGGTGACGACTGAGCTATGCCCTCTGTGCCTACTCGCAGTGGACTGGTCACTTTGGGGACGCCCAGGTGATCCTCCATCTGCTCTACGCTTCCAGGAAGCCTCTACGGCCCAGGTTAATTCTTTTTCTCCCTTTTCTGTCCCTTCCTCCACTCTTTAACCACAGGTGCCTCCTCGCCTATACCAGAAGCCTCACCACTCAAGTGTCTCCTTAAGAATTTGGCTAATCTCTCTCTCCCCCAGGACCTCAAGCCCAAAATTCTTATCAGATTCTGTACCCAAGATTGGCCCACATATCCGCTAGATAATGACAATCATTGGCCTCCAGAAGGCTCGTTAGATCCAAATTTCCTGCGGGACCTTTTAACTATTGCCGGTGCCTGAAAGGGTAGAAAGAGTTCCCAGGCCTCCCCGTCCTGCCTTCTGCTCTCTGTTCCCAACCTTCCCCTCTGCGCCCTGCCTGCGCACTCCCCCCTCCTCTTCCTCCGTGTCCCCTCCCTCTCCCTGTTGCAGCCGCCCCCACGGCATTGCCTGTGCACTTCCCCTCCTCTTCCGCGGAGACATCCCCCTGCCCTCCCTTTTATTCCTGGCTGCCACCGCCCGTGGCTCTGCGCACTTCTAGTCTGCCTGACCACCAGACACATGAGCTGGTGCTCCACCTTCCCGCTGCGGCGAGCAAAAGGGGCCAGTAGTGTGCCCTTGGCGGCTTGGAGAGGCCTCGGGATCCCACCTCAGCCGGTGGGCGAGCCGCCGTCCTTCACCTTCCTTGCGCCACAGCAGCTTTCACGCGAGCCCCCAACTCATGCGCCCCTCCCTTTGCCACCCGGTTCCAATGGGCAGGCAGGATGGGTCCCACCTGGCTGCAATGAGTGGGATCTCCGGATCCCTCCGAGCCTCTCCCCCTCCCCCAACTCTGCTCACCTCTTCTACTGATAAGCCCTTCCCCCCCACCCACTCACGCCTCTCTTCTCCTGTCAGTGCCTCACAGATCCCTCTTATCAGATAACTCACAGTTCCTTTGTCCTCTCAGGGAAGTAGCTGGTGCTGAAGGGATAGTCCGAGTGCACGTCCCATAACTGAACCTAACTGGGACTGCATGCAAGCAGTTTCTAATAAGGTAGTTAACTTTGATAAACTGAAGGACATTACCCAGAACCCTGATGAAAATCCATCCTTATTTCTCAACCGCCTTACAGAGTCCCTAACCAAATACATTAAGCTAGATCTTGAGTCTCCCATCAGGGCTACAGTGTTAGCAACCCATTTCATTACTCAATCGGCTCATGATATTAGAAAAAGCTCAAATGAGCTGAGGAGGACTATCGGACCCCTATCTGAGATCTGGTGAAAACGGCTTTTAAAGCAGGCTCCATTGCAGAAAAGAAGGTAACACCCCAAACTCAGGCCTTGACAGCAGCCCTGAGGCCTACATCTCCAGCAAGTTTCAGAGGGGAACCAGCCTTCCTCTCCACCAGAGGCTTGCCTCAAATATGGATGCGAAGGTCACTGGGCTCGTCAATGCCCAAACCCACGGCCTCCTTCCAGGCCATGCCCCACCTGTAAGCAGACAGGACATTGGAAGATTGACTGCCTCTGGCTTGTCCTTCCTTGGCGCCTCTACGCAGGGGGTATGACCAGTCAGGCGGTCCCCTCTCCTGAACTTTTGGGGTTTGCAGAAGACTGAAGAAGCCCAGATTCAAAGACCCCCTCAGCCCTCTCCGAGCCCAGGGTAATGCTCCAGGCAGCGGGTAAGTCCATAACCTTCCTTGTGGACACGGGGGCTACCTATTCTGTCTTGCCTGCCCATTCTAGGCCTCTGTTTCCTTCCCAGGTCTCAGTTATGGGGATTGATAACAAACCCTTCTCCCCAAACAGAACTGTAAAGCTGGCCTGTGCCCTGGAGGGACACTCATTCACTCACTATTCTGGTCATTCCATCCTGTCAGTTCCTCTCCTAGGCAGAGATGTTCTCCAATTATTAGGAGCCACCCTCCAATTACACCCCAAGAATACTACCACCCATCTCCTTTGGCCTTTAACTCTTACCCTCTCTAATGACCTGACAGTACCTACTGTGCCATTGCCCCCTGATCCCTAGGTCTGAGACATCTCCATGCTGGTTATTGCCTCCCACCACAAGCCAGTCCATACCCAGCCGAAACACCAAACTAAACTTCCTTGTGTTCCCAATTTCCTATCTCCAAAACCCATAGTGAGGGATTTAAGCCCATTATACACCGGTTGCTGGTCCAGGGACTCCTTATTCCTACTGACTCCCCCTGCAACACCCCCATACTGCCGGTGTGCAAATCCTCCGGAGCCTATCGCTTAGTCCAGGAACTCCACCTAATTAATGAGGCAGTTATTCCCATCCACTCGGTTTCCAGCCCTCATGCTTTTCTTTCTCATATCCCCCTTTGACCATTCACTTTACTGTCCTGGATCTTAAAGCTGGCTTCTTTACAGTGCCTCTGCATCCTGACTCTTATTACCTCTTTGCCTTCACATGGGGAAGACCTTACATTCTTTAGGTTTCAACAGCTGACATGGACAGGCCTACCCCAAGGCTTCAGGGACAGTCCCTACCAGGCCTTGACACAGGATTAAACTGTTTGTAATTTGGGGATAGCACTCTCTTACAGTTGGATAGAAGCCTTCCCTACCTCCAGGAAAACTGCTGACACCATCAGAAACTGCTGACACTGTCACCTCCATCCTCATTGAGTAGATCATTCCTAGGTTCGAACTTCCTGCCTCCATCCAGTCAGACAACGGTCCAGCCTTCACTTCTCAGATTGTTTAACTAGTTTCCAAAGGCCTTAACAGCACTTGGAGGCCCCACATCCCCCACTGACCCCAATCCTTGGGTAAGGTTGAGAGGCCTAATGGCATTCTCAAGGATCATCTCACTAAACTTGCTTGAACTCAGACTGTCCTGGCCCAATCTTTTGCCATTGGCCCTCACCCAAATTCTGGCAACCCCTAGAGTCCCCTCAGGCCTTAGCCCCTTTGAGCTGTTCTATGGATGCCTTTCTTAATCAACTAAAACTTTCCTGTCACTCCTCCTCCCCTTGTGTCCTACCTGCCCTATCTCATGCTTCTATACAAACTCCTAAGAGAACACGCAGACTGGTGTCTTCCTGCACCATCTGTTACTTCTGTTCCAGCACAATCGGGAATTAAATCGGACCCTCTTCAACCGGGTGATGCAGTTTTACTTGGAGAGCTACATTCTCAGTCATTGAAACCTTGCCGGACAGGACCCCATACAGTCATATTCCCACCATGCTGGGGCCCACCAAACTCAAAGTTTCTCGCCAACCCTCTCCTATTACTAATCATTAATCTCTCTCAAGCTTCTATCCCAACCTACAGATGGTGCCTCTACATCCAAGTTACATGGCAACAGGATGGCACCATCCACTCTCAGTCTATGGGCCAAGGCGATTGGCCTTTCACTGAGTGTAATCGGGCCCTTAATGTTACTGGATTCAACTGGGCCACCTCATCCCACTTATGTTCAGCAATGCTATGCTTCATAGCAGATCAAACTGGGGAATCCTGTTGAAGCCAAATCACCAGGAGGCCGCCCCACCTGCTGATGACAAGACTACCCCAGAGGAGCCTTAAGAGTCACCTCCTAGACCTCCCCTTTACTCCTGCTCTCCACATCCTAACTATCCTCTAAAGCTTCACCTGTCTTGTGTAACCGCCCATACTCCACCATGATACTTGGAGATTCAAAGTCAGAGAGACGTATGTCCAAGGCATATGTAACGAGACATATGTCTTCATTACACTCGCCTAGTTTCTTCAGTCGATTGCGCCCCTACGGGATGTAATGCATCTATCTTCCTTCCCCTCTCCTACCAGAATTCTGAACTTTTAAAAATAGCCACTAGGCCTTACCTTTGCTTCTTATATGATCAGACAGAGGACTACTGTAAATGGTGGCCCGAAACCTATGGGGGATGCCCCTACTGGTCATGTAACGTTCATAACCCACATGCATGCATCGGGGATTCCTGCGTTGGAAATTTCAGATTGATCTTGGGGGACTATCAATTGGCTATCACTGACCCTAACCATCCACGCTGGACCTCTAGGGTAAATGCTTCCTTCTACTGTGACATATCCTCTCCCACCCCCTGTGGCTCCATCTCCATCTCCTGAGAGCTTCAACCCTCCCAGCCCTCAGTAGCTATAATCTCTACTGACATAAAGCATTCCGAACAGCAGTTGTTAGACTCCATACAGGATCCATATGAGCCTAATGTCAGGAGTCCACCACAGTATTCATGGCTACGACTACTTACTGAAACTGTAACCTTCTTAAATCTAACCCTCCCCGCCATCACACCAACTGATTGCTACTTATGCGCCTCTCTGACTCAACCTTTGCTTGCAGTGGTTCCCTTGAACTTCTAGGCTTCTGACCTCTCAAATTTCTCCACTCCATCTGCCCGCCATTCTCTCCGAACCCTTTCACCCGACGCTCCATTTTGGGAGCTCAAGGAGTCTAACCATACTGTGATTCCCCGGTGCTGCCTCTTGGGCTTGGGTGTCTCCCAGTCAAAGTTTTGCCAATCTAACATCACCTTTAACTTCACCCTCTATGCACCACCTGGCTCATTCTTCTGGTGTAATGGTTCTCTCATCACTATCTTATTCACCAACACCTCTACCCCATGTATACTGGTGATGCTTGTCCCACAATTGACTCTCTATACCCCAGCTGAAGTGCAGGCCCTCTTGTCTCCCCCAGTGAGGAATAAGCAGGCTGCTTTCCTTCTAATACTGGTGGGTCTCTCACTGCCTGTATCTGCAGTGGGAGCAGGAATTTCTGGTGGAGCTCTAGGACACTCCTTATGGGCTGTACAGGACTTAAGTTCTAAACTTGAACAAGCGCTCACTTCTACGGCAGAATCTCTAGCATCCTTACAAAGGCAGGTCACATCCTTGGTTCAAGTTACTCTTCAAAATCGACGAGCTATAGACTTACTCACAGCCGAAAAAGGTGGAACCTGTCTTTTCTTGGGGGAAGAATGCTGTTACTACATCAACGAATCAGGCTTGTGGAAACTAATGTAGTCAAGCTCACCGACTTGGCTACCTCTTTGAAAAATCCACCAAACCAAAACCCATTTGCCACCTTCTTTTTAGCCCACTTCCAATCATGACTGTTGCCTCTTTTAGGGCCCATATGTCTTCTTTTCCTGATGTGTCTGTTCCTGCCCTGTCTGCTTCGCTTCCTACAGGGCCAATTACGGAAGATCTCTAACCAAACTTTCAACCATCCTCTGCTTAGGTACTAGCAGCCTCTGGTGACCGATGAGCCCCCAACATCTTCAAGAGAACAGCTCACTCATTGCTGAAGCTCACTACCAGGCACGATGGAATGCAACGGACATCGGACAGTGGGAGACAACGAGCCCAGAGAACCTCTTAATCTGCCATCCTGGATTCTTGAGCCTTTATGTCCTTTTAAGCCTCCTCATAGCCCTGGCCTCTTCTCTGTCAGTCCCCCGACATGGAACTTCAGCCAAAAACTGACATTTGCTTTAATTTTTTATCTTCATCCTGCTTTTGTTTGCTCTGATCTTCTTCAGGTGCTGGTGACGCCATGTCAAGGCAACGCTTCCAATATTTCCTAGAGTCTCTGTTACAGGATCAGTGGCTGATACCAAGAATCTCCTCCATCCAGGACTGGTTCAATGCCATCGATGACTTGTGGTTTCAGGGAACTTTCATAGACTTCACCCCTATGGAAGTAGCTGTCTATAGACACTGGGTTTTATTTCTGGTTGCCATGATATCCCCAGACCTGCCACCCCCCCCCAACATTCCTCCACTTCCCCTTCTAGGCCCTACGCCGCCCCCGCACAGCCAGAAGCAGCCAGATCTGACCAACGATGCCCCAGTTCCTAAGAAAACAAAAAGGGAGAAATGTTGGGTAAACATATAACAGCAGCAGCACCCCCAGAGAAAAACCCCAGCATGGCGTCTAACGACCCTCTTTTTCCTCTTTGTTTCTTTCACCGGCACGAAACGTTCCCGCCAGCGCCAATGTTCAAACCCTGCTGGTGGGAAGCCTTAGCCCCAAATAGAATTAACTTCTTGGGCTCCGGAACTGACATATGGAAGAACTTGCCAATAAACGGGCGACCTGTTATCTACCTCAGCCCTGCGACCTCTCCTTAGACCTATATAAACACACAGCCTTTAGTAATAAAGTGGAACCTCTTTGGTGATCTGTGCCGTGTGGTGTGGCGTCTTCCAGTCTTACAGCAGCCACAAGGTCAATGAAAATAAGCCTGGAAACATTTTTTTTTTAATTGTGATACAGAAACATTTTTTATATGCAATGTATTTAAATTATTAGGTAACTAGCCAGGTCCCCAGGTATAGCTGGGACAGCTCTTTTTCTATCATTAAATATCTGAGTCCTGGCTCAATTTGCTATCAGTCTTCCACATAGACTGCCCTGGGCAGGGGGTTCCATTACAATGACAGCACATAGTTTGAAGTACCTGCCAAGTGACTGTGGATTTGGGCTCCTATTGGGAATGATCTTTCTTCTTTGACAACATCATGTTAACACAGAAGTGAAAAACTGTTTCTCACAGAGGCTCGGCTGGGCACCTCTGCCCTGGGACTGCCTGGCTCTGTGAGCTACATCCCCAGTGTTCTCCAGAAGGCCAAGAATGCTGCATTACCTTGAGTCACACCCACCTATAGCTTTGAATTTTGAACAAATATTCTCTAGTTATTTTCACAGGACATCTTAAGAGCAAGAAGAAAAAAATTAATTTTATTCATATAATATTTTTAGGTGAGTAAATGTTTATTTACAGCTTTCATTCTTCTCCTTATGAACAGTTAGGACACAGCAACTGCACCCAGTAAAACAGCAAACTTGTGTTCTTTCAACTCTTTATATTGTTAACAATAAGAGAATTTTCAAGAGAAAAAAAAAGAGTCATTTCTACCCTTAATACTGCATCAAAACTAGTTTACTATAGCCCATTCCTATCTTTAAATTACATAATTGAATCACTGAACACATAATTTTTTACAATCTTGTATTTAGCTTAACTCTTGCTTGCAAATATTTTCCATGTTGACACTTAGTTTTCATTTTCTTATCATTTTGGGGGGTACAAAATCTATAATTTTTCTGGCTGCATTGTTCACTAAATACTGTAACTTATGTCATCAATCATCTAGTAGTTTGGGCACTTGATTTGTTTCTAATATTGTGTTATTTCAAAAAAGTTGCAATAAGTAACATTAACATACAGTCATTTCCTTAAAACGCATGCCCCAAACTGGGATTTGTTACATGAAGGTGAGAACATTTTTTGGCTTTTGAACCAAACCATTCATCAGAAGCGCAGGATGAGCCCCTGGAGAAGGCTCCGCAGCAGCTTGCCACTCCTTTGTCTGCTCATACCAGCTCTGGCTCTCACCCACCCCTCCACTCCCAGCGCCAGTTGTGGAGGGAGGGATTCTGCATTGTAAATTTGGCTCAGCAAATCCCACTCAACTTCGCACTTCATTACTTTATCTCTATCCTGCTTTCCTTCTAAACAAATGCCATTTCTTATTATGAATGGGGTGTGTATGAACCTCAGCTGTTTGGGGTACACTTTTTTTCCCCCAAAGTAGTTAAAACCCTTAATTTCACATTCCAACCAGCAATGTATGAGAGTTCCGGCTCCAATGTATTCTGGCTCAAACTGAATATTGTTAGCCTTTTTTTTAATTTAATAGGCAGAGTGCTATCACATTGTGGCCTTAATTAACATTTTATAATGGCTAATAATGTTGAACATTTTTCATAAGCTTGTCATTCATGTATTTCTTTTTGTGAAATATTTGTTCAGAACCTTTGCTCATTTTTAATAATTGTTTTTCTTAGCATTGAGTCAAAAATTCCTTTCAATATTTTGTAAACAAGATCTTTTTAAAATTTTATTGAATTATATACTTGATATTTTATATATTCAAGGACAACTATGTGACATTTTGGTATATGTGTACATTGTAAAATGATTATGACAATCAAGCTATTAACTTATCTATTGCCCTTTTAGGGGGTGAAAATACTTAAGAATTACTCTTTCAGCAAATTTCAAGTATACATTAGTGTTAACTATAGCCACAATGCTTTGCTTTAAGTCTCCAGAACTTATTCATCTTCATCTTTTTTTTTTTTTTTTTTTTTTTTTTTTGGTATCAGGGATTGAAATCTGGGGCACTCAACCACTGAGCCACATCCCCAGCCCTATTTTGAATTTTATTTAGAAACAGGGTTTCACTGAGTTGCTTAGAACCTTCCTTGTGCCGAGTCTGGCTTTTAACTCAAGATCCTCCTGCCTCAGCCTCCTGAGCTGCTGGGATTAGAGGCGTTCGCCACTTCACCCGGCAACTTATTCATCTTGTCATTGAAAGTGAATACCCTTTGATCAACATCCCCCATCCTGGTGACCACTATTCTATTCTCTGTTTCTATGAGTTTGACTTTGTTAGATTCCATATATGGGTGAAGTCAGATAGTATTAATCTTTCTGTGTCTGACTGACTTTATTTAACATAATGATTCTTCCATGTCATTGCAAATGAGAGGGTTTCCTTGTTTTTAAGGATGAATCATATTCGGTTGTATATGTAAATACGCCCTGCATTAACATTTATCCATCAGTGGACACTTTGGTTGTTTACATATGTGGCTCTTATGAATGCAGTGAACTTTTTAAAAACTCACAACTATGACAACCTAGTGAGTTATCTGAATTGTGGTGCAACTGATACACCCCTAGATTAATGCTGCTCCACATGTAACCAATAGAATTTAGTGAGGAACAAACAGGAAGAAATACGGGAAACTGCTCTCTAAATAGAAAACCAACATGCAAAAAGTGGCATTAATATCATACACCCCTAAATTAGACTCTCCATGTGTAGCAGCATAATGGGAAATATACAGTTGGCCTTTGTCCCACTACCAGGCACAGCCTCTAAAGCCTTAGAAATTTTATGAGCATAAGATTGATAAGAGTATCTTTTTTATTTCTAATGAGCCCTTTTAGACCAGTCAGGAGTTTATGCTGATGAAGTGACTTTTGGTGGTCATTGGGGGTTGGAGCTTCAGCCTCACCCGCTGACTTCCCAGGAAGGGAGAATCTATGGAAATTGAGTACAGCCACCAATTATTTAACCAGTCATCACCAACCAGTGAATCTCCATAAGAATCCCTAAACAGGCCAAGTGCAGTGTTTCATGCCTATAATCCCAGCAGCTCCAGAAGCTGAGGCAGGAGGATCAAGAGTTCAAAGCCAGGGCTGGGGATGTGGCTCAAGCGGTAGTGCCCTCGCCTGGCATGCGTGCGGCCCGGGTTCGATCCTCAGCACCACATACAAACGAAGATGTTGTGTCCGCCGAATACTAAAAAATAAATATTAAAATTCTCTCTCTCTCTCCCTCTCTCTCAGCAGAAGTGAGGTGCTAAGCAACTCAGTGAGATCTTGTCTCTAAATAAAATACAAAATAGGGCTGGGGATGTGGCTCAGTGGTCTGGTTGGGAGCTTCTGGTGCTGGGAGGCTGATGGGCCTGGAAGGGGCATAGCAACTCTGGGTTCCTGAGTTGTTTGGCTATTCTTGAGCTGGATCCTTTATTGTAGACAGTGATAGTAAGGAAAAAGATTTCCTATCTTGTGTGAGTTGCTGAAGCAAATGATCAAACCTTAGAAGGGTCATGGGAATCCCAAATGTGGTAGCCACCAGACAGAAATATGGGTAGTGTGGGCACCTACTCACAGCTGGTATCTGAAATGGGGGCACACTTGTGGATCTATGCTCTTAGTTTAGGAGACCTGGCACAAACTCCAGGTGAACAGTGTCAGAATTGAGCTAAATTGCTGGGCACTCAGTTGATATTTGAAGAATTGCAGAATTGGTGTTCAAAACAGACACCACATACATGGTGCAAGGGAAAGAATCTCTCAATGTATTATTCTATTTTCTAAGTTCTTTAATCTTGGGTAATTTTTCCTAGGCAGGTATTTTTTACAAGTAATTATTAATTATAATTTTTATATTCCTGGGAAAACAAAACTATTTTTAATTTTATCCATCCATTCTTTCTTTTCAAAGTGTTTACCAGGCCCTAACTCCTGGGGACAGTTAGGTGAATAATAAAACTATGACTATCATTTAGGAATTCCCTGCCTGGTGTGGGGAGGGGGGACTTGTGAACATAGCATTCTCACTTGGTGAGTAAAAATGCTTTAACAAAAGGAGACAAAGCCCAGGAGATAAAGTGGACAACTTTGGGGGCACCAAGGTTGGGCCTTGAAGATGAGAAGCGGTTCAAGGAAGGAAATATCACTTAGAAAGAGGGACAGTGCAGGTAGACGAGTTAGCAGGCAAGGACAAGAAGGGGTGTGGGAACTAGCATAATCCAGGTAATGCACTAGAGTAAGCTAGTGACCTAGTGGTCTAGGTAACTGTGAGGCTGGAACCTAGGGCCAGCAAAAGGAGAGCTGGGAACCTCAGTAGTCAGCTCTGGTGGGCCTGTACAACTGGCTGAGGAGTAGGGGATAATAAGAGTGTCTCAGTTTATTTTTGCTGCTATAACAACATGACAGACTGACTGGGTAAATGGTAAAATAAATAAATTTATTTATTGTTCACAGTTCTGGAGGCTGGGAAGTCCATGAGCATGGTGCTGGTAGCTGGTCAGGGCCTTCTTTCTGCATCCCAACATGGCGGAAGGGCAGGCAAGCATGTGTGAGATGGAGAGAGGGAAAGTGGGCCAAACCTACTTTTATAACAAGCTCAAATCTCTCCATATAGCCTCCATCCATCATGAGAGCAGGTGACCTAATCACCTCTTAAAGTTCCTGCCTCTTAATACTGTGCCAATGGCAATGTTATTTCCACATGAGGTCTGGAGGGGACATTCAAACCATAGTAGGGGCATGTTAGGGCAATGATATTGCCAGATATGGATCTGGAAAAGGAATGGCAGCAATGTGAATGTAAACAAGAGGGAACCATGTTGAGTGGTGTAGCTCAGCCAGGAGCTGAAGAGGTGACAAGAGCCTTTGACTTTGGGGTGGAGAGGAGGGGACAGAAAAGAGAACTCAAGGGATGGAGCACATAGACATCAGTCCCACTGGGTGCAGTGGGAGTAAAAAGAAGCAATCTTCCTTATGTTCAGAGACGTAAAACTTGCATTTATATTTCTGAATTCCTCTCTACTTAAATGGGGATAAGTTGATAAATTAGCTATAATCACTGCAATGAAACACTCAGCAGATGAGCCAGTGAGCACCATTTATTCAATTACAATTACAGGATAGATATAGATTCCTCTGTGTTTGAGAAGATGAATCATCATTTTCTCATAAAATCCCAGACTTAAATGTTGAAAAGGTCCTCAAAATGTGTTATCTGTTGCTTCATCATCAATTGCCCCCAAAATTCAGTGGCTTAAAATAGCAGATATTGGTGAATGCACAGTTTCGGTGGCTGGGCATTCAGCAGCAGCGTGGCTGGATGGTTCTGGCTCACAACCTTGCAGCAGGATGTTGTCCATGCTTCAGTCGGCAGAAATGAGACTGGAGCTGGAGGACCACTTCTGAGATGGCTGAGATGGCTCATGTGCAACTCTAAGGGAGATGCCTTAGTGCCTTGCCATGTGGTCTCAATGCATAGAGGCTGAACCTCCCACAGAGCACGTCACTTGAAAGTGACATGACAGGTCCAGAAATTCTGACTGGAACTATATGGGGCATGAATACCAGGAGATGAAGCTGTGGAGACTATGGTGGAGGCTTACCAGCCTTCCCTCTGATAAGCCTCCCTCTGAGCCTCCCTTACTTCCCTCAGAGAAGTAAATTGCTAGCAGGAACCCCACTTTGTAGGTAGAACAGCAGAGGTTAAGTGTGAAGACAGTGTGCTGTGGTGGAAAGAACACTTGTCCAGGAGTCAGATGGCTGAACCTCACTTTCACCGCTTGACGTGACCTCAATTCTCAGGCCTCACCTTCCTCTCCTATGAGGTCAGGCTAACAGACTGAATTCCTGTGAGAGGTGGGAGAGAAATATTGGGATCCAATGTTGGGGGATTCTGAATGCCAGAGAAGAGGTTGAAAAATTACGCTGTGGGAAGTTAATGTGTCTTAATGGCTTTAAACTTAAGGAAGTATTGAATGTTGAGGAATGTTCTGGAAGCCACATAAAGGATTAGTAGAGGGGTCAAGGCAAGAAGTGGATAGATAAAATATCACAAAATATGCAGGAATAAGGCACAGGACCCCATCCTCAGCTACTGGTGACAGGGATAAAAGCACAGTCCTGTCCCAGAATCTGCAGGACTCAGGAACCACACCCATCTGTCACTGCCCCATTTCGTGGACAGCATTTCAAAGAAAGGAATATTTAGTTTCAAAAAGAGTTCAAATATCTGTCCACCCTTTTCTTTTTTAAAAGTGACAACTTGAATCCTGAAGAACTTTTGGTTTTGTGCGCCATTCTTCTTTGCCTTAGACCCCAGATGCATTGAAAGCTTCAAACCCAACAGAAAGACAAGAATTAGGAGAAAATGTCCATTGGACGATCTGCATTTGACTTTAAGTCCTTTTTTCATAGATTTGGTTCAGCCTTTTCCTCTAGTCATTAAAACATTAAACATAACACAATTCTAAATGGAAAATAGAATATATCTACCACTCAGGCATTAATAGAAGAGACTAAAATACATCCAATATCTGTTGAAAATATACGCCTATTTTTTAGCTTCCCCCGAATTCAAAAAGAGTTGCCATATTTGCTGTTTACATCATAACAGGGTGTATGTCTTACAGATATCATGGAGACAGGTGAGTTTGGAACAAAGCCTTCACTTTGAGTACAGTTAATATTATGGATTTATTTTTTTTCTAATTTGTAGTGTACCTAGGGTGGGGGGATATAAGCTGCTTTCATAGCTTTTCTTTGAATAAAAGGAATGTTTTCTACTAAATGCAACTCCAAAAGATTAGAGAAGAGACATAAAAAGGAAATTTTAAGAGCCACAATCCCCTGCCCTCCCACTTAAATAAACTCTATTCTATTAATTATTGCATTACACCATAAGCTGCAGAGCTAAGAAACTCCCACTCTTTCCACAGAGTCACTCATGCATAGAACATTTGTGATTGATGGGCCTGTGAGGTCGAAATGTACAAATGAAACATCTCAAGATTAAACATCTTCTGGATAGGGGATTGGCATTGTTCCAACATCTTCAATTTGGCAAAAGTCTGCAGGAATGTGCGCTCAAGGAAAGATGCTTGGTCGCAACCAGGGAGTAGAATAACCCTCCTCTTCTTAAGCCTCCCAATATGCCCCAACAAACTTCCCCTTTTATGATCTATACTCATTTACTCAACAAATATTGAATGAGGACCTAAAGAACCCACTCTGAGCCCGCCCCTGAGGAAACACACCAAGTATATAAAGCTCGTTAAGAAAGGGCTCAAGAGCAGAGGAACTTAGAGTCTGGGGCAAGGTTTCTCAACACGGATGCACAACAAAATCACCTACAGCTTTAAAAAAGTATTGATGCCCCCCCCGCCCATTGCTAACTAATTTAATTATAATCCCTGGGATGAAGCTGAATGTGGAGACAAGATTGAGAATGACTAGGAAAGAGACAGCCAACTGACTATCATACATTGTCATTGAGGAAGCACAAGTTCTACTGGAGCTCAGAAGAAGGACCCCATCTGGACTCTGAGGAATCAGAGGTTGGTGGCAAGCCACCTGGTATCTTGTATTTTGCTTAAGTCGGAAAGAAGGAGGGTTGCGGGAGATTCCATTTTTGAATGACCCCCTCCCCGTTGCCAGCAGATGGCAAGTGATGGATGGAAGGTGGGATCAGGGTAGGGGTGAGGAACAGAGGAGAAAGCACAGTGAAGACATTGCTGACGCAGAGGAAGGGACAGAGGATGTGGGACTAAACCACGGCGGCGGGGGGGAGGGGGGAGAGAAAGTGGATTGAGTGACAGCAACAGCAGAGTAGATGAAACCCGTGACTGACTGGACCTGAAAGGGAAGTGAGGCGCAGACCCACCCCAGCCCCCGGGGTGGGTGACCAGATCTCTGGAGGGGCAGCAGGAGCAGGAGGGGAGCAATTCCATCTGCCCAGCACCCCGTCCTGCTGAGCCCCCTCCTTGCCCCTTCGACTCCTTAGCTACTGGTGCTTCCACACGTGTCTGAGGGAAGGACGCCCAGATTTTATTTCTGTAGATAATACAACATACAAATGGACTCTTAAAAGACTTTCAGTTCTTTGAAAGGGGTTATTAGGGCCAGTCCCCACCAGCTAGATCATAGGACCTTCTCCTCTTGAGCTGCTTCCTGATTGGTGAGAGGAAACTCTTCTTCAGGTTCATCTGCACCCTGTCACTCCATACCAAAGAGATTGGGGGGAAGCTAGGTTCTCCTGTGCAAAGCAGATGGGCAAAAGTCTTGCTCCTATCAGGAGCAGTAGGTTTGGGGGGTTCAGATGATTCAAATAAAGAAAAGGGTTACATAAAATTGTATGTGATTTGTCCTAAATACAAAAAATACTACCTAATGCTTTATGACCAGTATCTCACTCCTACACATGTCCCCCCCCCCCAAAGAAATACCCACATGTGTTCACCAAAAGGTCTATACTAGGGTTTCTATAGCAGAATTACTCTATAAAGTGTCCATCGGTATACAATGGATACATGATACAACACATTCTCACAGTGAAAATCAATGATCTGCGGCTACACAAAATGATATGGGTAAATCTCACAAGACTAATGTTACATGAAGGCATTCAGACACCAAAGAGTATATGCCAGGTGACCGTGGGAGTCCATTTATATGAAATATAAATACAAGCAAGTCTATGCTCTTAGAAGTGAGGAGAATGTCCAGAGAAGCCGAGAGATGGTAATTATATCTGGAACACAGAACACATTTTCCCTATATACCTTATAATTCCATAAAACATCTGAAAATCTATAGCTAGGATTTTCTTACTCTTATTTTGATCAATAAAATGAAAAATCATACGCATAAGGGAAAAATAGAAGGAAAGGATAGTGAGATCAATCTTCGGCATTCAGAGTTTGAAGTGTCTATGAGATGTCAAAGGAGCAGTGCCCAATTGATATTAATAGAATGACTTACTCATATAAGACCTTCACAAAAACAAAAATAACTGTTTTTTGCTGCAATTCTGAAAATGCACTTGCTAAGAATCAGCACACAAAGTTAGTTATCCCTCTAAGATTGATGCTGGCTTGTGAGTAAACCTCTCTCTCTCTCTTTTTTTTTTTTTTTTTTCCTTGTTCCACGTGGATGCTCTGCTGTAGCAGTTTGCTGATGACCTAGTTGGCAAGAGACTGGCTTTTCTACAATTATTTACTCTCACAGCACACCACAGACCATGCTGAATTCTTCATGTGTTGCAACAGAGATTAGCTAATTGCTCTCCATGCCCGTTTCTTCTTCATTCTGAGCACGTGGTGAGATGACATTTTCACCTTTCCTGCATTTAGGTTTGACCATGAGATGGGATTCTGGAATGTGAATGGAAATGATGAGTTCCACCTCCAGATCTGACCCAGCAAAGGCTGTCCCATGTAATCAACCCTCTGTTCTCTTGCTCCCTTCTGCCTGCCTGAAGCAGGTAACTATGGTGACCTTGGATGTCTTCGATGAGAGCACTGGGGTTCCAAGGTAGAAGGGTAAGGCTCCAGCATGCCTCCCAGCAGAGAGCACCCATTTTAAACCTTATGAAGGACGAGATAACCTCAGCGGCCACCTTCTCCCATGTAAAGAAGAGAAGTCTCATATATACCATCGACCCCAAATTCTGATGGCACTTGGTGTACACTTACAGCACTTTCGTGCCTTCTATTTTGATCAAGCATTTTCGTCTATTAGACTAGAAATTCTGAATGACGAGAGCACACGTTTCTCAGAGTTATTATTCACTTTCCTAGCCTCAGGCCCTAGGACAGTGACAGATCTGAGATATGTGCTTAACAAGTGTTTATTAAATTTATGAATCAATAAAGGCATATTGACTCTTAAATTTCCAACTGGGAGCTTAAAATGTTCTCAAGGACTTTGAGACCTCTGGCCTCCTCCTGAACTGGAAAGAAAAAGAAAGACCTTATTGTTTGAAGTCACCTTGACTCCGGTGATTGGTTTGGGCGGTTCTAAGAAATTAATACATCAGGGATTGATTACGTGGCAATTGATTTGATCAAAGAGAAAAGATAAATCCTGAACTACGGTGGAAGTGGGTGACTGAAAGGAGGGGTCAGGCTGAGGGGACGAAGTCAAGGCAGGATGGACAGAGAATGGCCATTTGAGGAGGCGATGGGAAGAGAAAATCAAAGGTGGTGTTATAGTTTGTTTGGATCATTAACTGAGACAGAGAATAAAAGAGTAAGAGCCAATGTGGAAGAGGGAAGTCATACTTCAAAAATGAAACGAATTCAGTGTCCTGTACTTTAAATTTCCCAGTAAAAGTTAAATGAGTGGACTACTCCACTTTCTCTGTGTATTTCAGATTAAGTAGAAGGGAGGCAGGGGAGGGCTGGCTGTGAGGGGGATAAAGATTCCTTTTAAGGTCCTACAGATTCTGAGGTGATGTGGTCCAGTTTGAGGAACACCTGGCTCCTAGCCGGTGTTCTTTAATCACAGCTCTGCAGCTCCAGTGTGAAGCTGAATATTGCCAGATAACAGGGATATCTAGACAACTCCCAAGTTCATTTCTCCACACCAACCACAACCGAAGATGCCACTTGAGATATATCTGGGTTGTTGAGAAATAGTAATCACAACCTGACTGCCATGTTTAATATGGGCATGACCGTCAAATGAGAGCCAGAAAGACACTGTGACATGGATCCCATGGATGGAAAGAGACCAGTGACGACGGGGATCACTGGCTACACGGTGTGAATGGTGTGATGACCTGTTAGAGAAACTAGAAAATTCTTCAGAGTTTGGTTTTCAGACTCAGAGAAACTGGGTGGAATAAATGACTCTTGTTGGATACTTGCAGGAGTGCCCATGATTCATGCAGAGACAAGAAAAACAAAAAGAGCAATTACTATGATAATATTTGCAGTCAACATAACTAAGAGCTTTTAGTTTTCAGATTTATTTTAACTACACTCCACAAATCATATTCAAAGCCTAAATGACTCAGATGATACTTTGAGTACGGTTTTCATAAGCATCTTAAGGATTATTATGTGAGACTGTGCCAAAACTCATTCTTTTAAGTTTTCTTTTGTTTTTATGCATAAATTAAGACAAGTAATTATGAATTTTATTCACAGGCCTATATGATACATTTGCAAAAATTCTAAATTAGAAATATTTAAAAGACTATTTTCCTTTTTTTTTTCTTGGCATAAGCTGTATGTAACTATGAACTTTCTTCTTGTGGCTACTTACTCAGAAAACACAAAGATTGGAAAAAGAAGATCTTGCTTATTTACAGAGTATAAAGAATAGCCAAAGATGAGATTTTTTTTTTCTGAATCTTCAGCACTTCTGACTTTCATGGTGCCTATTTTAGAAGTTTAACTCATGGATAATATCTATTTCTATTTCATTGTAATTACTTGTTTCTATTTAAACTAAATGATAAAGACTTCTTACATACTTATTTCTCAAAATCAATGAAAGCATTAATAAATAACGAGTGACAATGTAATTTAAATGTGAGTATGAGAAAACATTAAACATTTTACTTCCTATTCTCATATTTAGCACCACTTTACACACACACACACACAAAAAAAAAAAAAACTACAAACACAAAAACAAGCACACGCTACTACACAGAGCACACACTAGGATGAACAATTCTCTAGATTTGCCTAGGACAGAGAGAGTGCCCTGTACAGATGGTTTTCATTGATAAACTGGGAAAGTCCTCAGAAAATCAGGATGATTTGGTCATTGTAATGCACACACCCATGGCACATGAATTTTTCCTCTAACATCATTTTCTTTAAGCTGTTGTAATTTAAGTCCATTTTCTCCACTCCTATGTAGCATTATATATTAGAGTTCCTAACCATTACAATAACAAAAGAAAAAGAAACAAAATGTATACAACTAGTAAAGAAAGAAAAAAACTATCTTCACAGACAGCATGATTGTCTATGTAGAAAACAAGGATATTTTTAAAAGCAACTAGGAATAATTAGTACAATTAGGTTAAAGGAGACAAGCATAATAGAACAAAGATCAATTCTATCTCTACATGTTAGTAAGGCACAATTAAAATTGAAAAAAAAATTAAAGTAGCACCAGAAAACATGGGGAAAAAGTAAATATAAATATAAAAAGATATGTGTGAGATCTGACTATTGAAAAAATGCAGGTCAAAATATCAAAAAAAGAGCTAAGTGAATGGAAATCTTTCATATATTGGAAAACTATATAGTTACGAGTTCCACTGAAATTGTTGTATAGATTCAACATAATCAAATTAACTAGGTGACTCTCAAATTTACATGGACAGACAGAGGAACTAAAATAGTCAAAACAACTTCAAAAAACATTATAGATTCCCATGATTTGATTTGAAGAATCATGATAACATTACAGTGACAAAGACATGTGGCAGTGACCAAAGAACAGACACACAGATCATTGAAACCAAATAGTCTAAAAATAGATTTTCAACAAACATGAAAGTACATTGTCAATAAACAATTTTTTTCAATAAGTGATACTAGAAATGTTGGATGCCCACAGGCAAAAATTGAACCATCATTCATACTATGCCCCATGTAAAAAATTAACTCAAAATGCATCATAGATCCAAAAGTAAAACCTAAACCAGTAAAACTTGTATAAGAAAACAGGACTAAATCTTTGTGACATTTAGTTAAGCAAAGATATCTTACATACAATAACAAAACAATCTACAAAGGAAATAATCAGTCTCCATCAAAGTCAAAGACTGCTGTTCTTCAGAAGATACCATTGGGAAAATGAAGACAAGTAAGGTACTAAGAGAAAATATTTACAAACTACATGAGTGACTAAACACTTCTATTTAGAATATATGAAGATTTTTAAAATTCAATAACATGACACAATCAATACAATTTTTAAAAATAGGCAAAAATGTGAAGACCCTTCATCGAAGCAGAAAAAAAATGGCAAAAACATGAAAAGACACTGAGCCTTGTATCTCATCAGCAAAATGACAGGTAAAATCAGTGTGAGGTTCCACTGCATAGCTCTCAGAAAAAGAGAAGCATAATAGAACAAAGATCAATTCTATGAGGTACCACTGCATAGCACCCCCAAAAGAGAAAGACAAACAAAACACTTCAGCAATACCAAGTGCTGGTGTGAATTTGAAATAGTCAGAACCCTCATATATCATTTCTGGGAATGCAAATTTTGTAAGCCACCGCCCTGGATAACAATTTGGCAGGTTCTTATAAAAATTAAACACACAATTGTCAAACAATTCATTAATCCCTTTCCTCAGTATTCATCAATGAAAATTAAAAAACAAACAAAAACCTGAGACTAAATGTTTATAGTAGATTTATTTATAATCATTCAAAAAACTATAAACAACCCAATGTCCTAAAACTGTTGCATAAACACATTCACAAAATAGAACATTTCTCAGAAAAAAAAAAAAAAAAAAAAAAAAAAAACCATACTGATCCAGACAATAACATGGATGAATTTCATATTCATTATGCCAAGTAAAAAAAAAAAACAAAAGACTCAAAGCCAATATCTTTTGTGATTCCATTTATTTGATACTTTGGAAAAGGAAAAAAAATATATAGGAACATGAAACAAATCAGTGGTAATCAGGCACATGAAAGAATTTGGGGGGATGATGAAACTTTACTAAATCATCTCTTGTCTTGTGGTGGCTCTATAGTTGTATGTGTTTGTCAAACTAGTAGAACTCTGTGACAAAAGGTAGATCTTAATACGTGGAAATTATATGTCAATAAACATGACCATTTTTAAAAAAATCCTTCAAGTTATGAAGGTGCTTCAGATGGGAATTATGTTTTCAAATATTGCCTCTTTTTTTAACTCATGTCAAATAAATGTAAAGTGAAAACCATTATAATTAGTTGGAACTTCTTTAGAAAGAAAAAGAATAGTACCAACATACTTTTCAAAATTGAATATGTATTTTCTTATTCTAAGAACAATATCTTACCAAAGAAAATGTTGAAACTATAGAAAAGGATAAAGAAGAAATGAGAACTTCCACAATTTCACCACCCTGAGGCAACTGGCATGTATTTAACTTACTTTGATATCTACTCTAAACATTTAAGTCCAGTTGTGAAGTCTTAGTTTGGTGGTTTGAAGAATAAGCTTTGGAGTCAGGCCCTCTGGGGGGCCCTCTGAAAACTAAGTCTCAGTTTTGTCGTCTATAAAATGAGGAGAAAAGTAACATCTAATTTATGAATGGTGGAGATCCAATGAATATGTTCAGCATTATTTGGGGCACATAAAATTCTCAGTAGAAATATGAAACACAATTTTCCATCTCAGTAAAATTATTTGTAAGTGAAATTTTACGCAAGATTTCAGGATATGAAAGTATTTATAATATACCGTTCTCTGTTTCCTAAGTTTCTTCCAATTGTTGTTTTTCATAAGTGATATTATGAAAAATGTATTCAGGTTTGAAACTTTTCCTACATTTTAGATTATTTCCTTAGAAGGGATTCTTCCATGAATGCCTGCAAACATTTTTAAGGCTCTTGATCATTTTTATCAAGTTACCTGCTCAAACATCACACCTGCTTGCTTTGACCGCCACCAGCCCAGGAGCTTCAATGTCATGGTAGCCTCCACCATATGGCTTTAATTTAAACGTTTACTACAGAAAATCCAATTATAATAGAGATGTTTAAGATTCTATCAGGATGGAAATAAGCTAAGGAGGATTATAAAGGCACAAGAATTCTGTAATAAACATAACACGTAGAAAAATATACACAGCCAAGTTTGAAAAAGACCATCTAAGAGCTAGAAGCAAAAGGGAAACTCATAGCAAAATGGCATGTTTCAGTGGCATCCCAGAAATAGCCCAGGGGGCCAAGAGATGGGAGCGGGGACAGGAGGCATGGCCAGGCAGACAGCCACTTGCATTAACTCTGGGCCTTCAAAAGATTTCTCTTTTCATAAAAGATACAATTAAAAACTCCTAAACAATGATTCTCTGATTTACCAAGGGACTTTGCTGTCTGCCCAGGAGTTTAAAAAAAATAGGGAAGGAAAGTGAAGAAAAGACATTGTGTATGTTAGACTCCAAGTCTAAGCCCACACTATATATGAGTGTAGCACTAGGGTGACCAACTCATCACCATTTACTCAAATTTTCCCAGTTTGATCACTGAAGATCCCCCATCAAAGGCAACCTCACAGTCCAGGGCAAACCTGGCAGGTCAGTCACATCATATGGCATCTTTGTATACAAAGTCTATATTTTGTAGAAATTCCAAGCCAAGGATGTATATAAAGATGTTCTTCTGGGGTTGAGGCTTAGCGATAGAGTGCTCATCTCGCATGTGTGAGGCCCTGGGTTTGATCCTCAGCACCACATAAATAAAATAAAGATATTGATCCACCTACAACAAAAAATATACTTTAAAAAAGATAGTTCTGATCCTTGTGAATTCAAATGAACTTATTCAGACTCCATAGAGAGACTTCCATCAACCAGAGTACCAAATACTACACAAGATGGGGTTGCCAGATAAAATTTGATTTGCCATTTAAATTTAAATTTCAGTCCAATGACATTTTTTAAATTGTAATTTGGAGCCATACTAAAACATTATCTGTTGGTTTTCTGAAATTCCAATTTAACTCAGTACCCTGTATTTTTATTTGTTCAGTTTGGCAAATCTGCAGCCCTAGAGATTAATAACAGCAAACAGCACAACAATTATATACTGGAGATAAGATCAGAAATTTTTAAATTATACAAGGAAATAAGCCTTGTATAAGGCTCATAGCTGTGGCAAAAGCACTCCAAGAGCCAGGAACTATACAGCAAACTCTGAGATGGCAAAATAAATTCTTTAAATTATTAGAAATAAAAGAATAGAAACTGTAAGGACCAGAATAGAAACTATAAGGACCGAAGGGAACTTGCAGAATTGGAAAATACAGTCATTAAAAGTAAAAAGCTTGCCAGGCATGGTGGCACGTGCCTGTAATCCCAGCAGCTCAGGAGGCTGAGGCAAGAAGATCACAAGTTCAAAACCAGCCTCAGCAAAAGCAAGGCACTAAGCAACTCAGTGAGACCCTGTCTCTAAATAAAATACAAAATAGGGCTGGGGATGTGGTTCAGTGGTCACGTGCCCCAGAGTTCAATCCCCGGTACCCACCCTCCAAAAAAGTAAAAACCTCAAGGTCTGTATTACATAGCAGATTAGACTGCTGAGAGCCCTATAAGATCTTAGGCTATTTACTTGACTTTCTGTGTCTCAGTATTCTCATTTTCAAGGTAGGAATAAAAACAGTCCTATCATATAGTATTGAGGTATAAAAATATACATATAAATTACCCAGAAAGTGCCTGAGCTATAATAAGTTCTCAGTCCACCTATCCATCAAGAATTATTATTCAATCATGATTTAAATGAGAGTCTAGAATATCCTCATATGGAGCATTTCCCAGAAAGTCCCCAGCTGTTCTGAGGCAAATAAAAAAAAAAAAAAAAAAAAGGACACTAGGGTAAAATGTATTCAGAAAGTCCTCCACCAGTCCAACAGTCTCTTGGAGATTTATAATGGACACTAACCATGTTAAAACCCCAAGAAATTCTACTGTAAATAAATATGGTTGGCCTTTTTATTGGGATTACTCAAGAGATGATGAAACTTGTCACCTGGCCAAGTGCCTTCATCTGATAAATGGCAGAAGTGATCTGCAAACCAAGACTGATCTGCAAACCAATGCGGTCCAGCTTCAAAGCCTCTGATCGCCATGACTACATAATATTGTAAAATTAAAGACTGAAAATAATACTCTTTTTATAAGACAGCTCCTTTCTGATGGTCCAGAAATCCATGGATGAGTTTGCTGTGATGTCCCTTCATACTGACTGCTGGATGGCCACCTCTATAGCCAGAGACACCCCTCGAATCCCAAAGCTAAAGCCAAGTGTCTTCTGAGCACTCCCTCTCTCCCTGGATCCCACAGGGGTCGATGGGAGAGTGACGAGCTTCCAGAGCCCTGTCTCTGAGATGTCCCACCAAGCCAGGGTTCAGTCCCATTGCAATTTGGTTTTCCATCCCCAGTTTGTAGCTCGTGTGATAATATGTCAATGTTGGGGGATACTCCATCGGGCTCCCAGACAGATGTGTGTGCTCCCTCCAAAAGCAGCAGATGAAAATCAGGGACCAAGATGACTCCACCAGTATTGCTTTCGTTTTTCTCCTCAGATTTCAAAAACAAACACGGTATTTTACTCAGATCCATGGTGGCCAGTCTCTCACTTCCAGGGCCAGTGTCGAACAATGCATTCATGTCCTCTGCTTCAAGGAAACCAAGGTGGAATTTCCTGAAGTTGACTTGACTTGGATTTCACAAGCATAGCTAGGACTTGAGCATGCTATCAACTGCTTTCCTTTAAAGTTTAATTCCACCTCAGTTATGAGTTAAGTCGGAATTTATGCACTGAGTGTATCACTTTTTGTTTTCCTAAATCTGTACTTTAGGTAGAACTGTGTTAAAACCTTTCTAGCTATCCTTAAAAGTCCCAAGGTGACCACAGTTGTGAACACAACACACTGGTATTAAGCCGAAGTTAAAAAAGTTAATGAGAGAAAGTATTCAACCCTTGACTTTCTGAGTCCACCTTATTTCACTTAGCATGATGCTCTCCAGTTCCATCTACTGACCAGCAACTGGCATAATTCTGCTCTTCTTTATGGCTGAGTAAAAGTGCATTATTTACAATCACCACATTTTCTTTATCCATTTGTCTATTGAATACCTAGCTTGGTTCCCATAGCTTGGCTATTGTGAATTGCGCTGCTATAAACATTGATGTGGCTGCATCCCTATGCTATTATGTATATCTATAGTGCAATAAATTTTAAAAACTTTAAACAAATAGAAAAGAGATTAGTAGAGTACAGGAAAAGTAATGGGGAGGGAGGAGGGAAAGGAAAGGGAAAGTATTGAGGACCAAATTGGAGGAAATTATATTCCATGCTTGTATAATTTTGTCAAGATGAGCACTAATATTATGTATATCTATAATAAACTGATAAAAAGCCTATGATCATCAAAGAGTCTGACAACATAGAATCTTCCTATGCAAACCTGTATATCTGTAATAATAGAATGCTTCCTGCCTTAACATCTCATTCCTTCCCAATCAACAAAAACTTGTGTTGAGGACTACTGTTCACATTGTATTTCAATGATTACTTAAATGTGTATTTCACAGATTACTTAAAGACTTTTTAAGTGCCAACCTCTAAACTTGACTTTGTAGATTCAAACATAATTAAGACAGATCTGGCCTTTAAGAAGTATCTTGTGGGTAAAGACAAAAAAAAAATTTAAGCAGTGAGAAGTGACTAAGCAATTGCCTCATCAATGTAGGCATAACAATATAAATGTATCTTAAAATATTTTAAATTGCTAATTCAAAGAGAATGAGGTGTATAAAATAATGGCATTCATGTAAGTTTAAAATGCATTCATACAAAAATGCACTTTGCAGGAACACATTTGAATGTTTGCCAAAGGAAAAGGAGAAAAATGGAAGTGGATAAAGAAAAAAAAAAGAGGAGGAGAGAGGGATGGAAGAAGGAAGAAAGAAAAGAAGCCTAGGGGGAACTTCAAAGCAGTGAGCATAGCCATCTGCCACATAGATGTCATTACTCTACGTCAGTTTCTTCAACTAATTTTTTTCTTCTTTGTTCTGAGTCCCTAATTCTGGGGGATTTTCTTAATCAGAGGAGTGTTTAAATCAAGTAATAGGCTGCAGAACCACATAAGTGGGTTGACTGTCATTTGCAAGAAGATAAGGGAAAGCTTGTGGGTGAGCAGAGGGGCAGATGCATTTACCAGACTTCTATAGACAGCAGGTGCCCTAGGAGTCAATCAGCAAAGCAGAGCAAGGGAAGACCCGTCCTCTCCCTGCCACCACAGCGTGAGTGGATGCTCATTCCCTGAGTCAGTGTAGGCCACTGGAGGAGGTGTCCTACACCACGTTGGAGAAGATCACGACTTCACCCTTCTTCTGGGTCCTGTAGCCATTTGAATTCTTCTTCCTCAAAGCTTAAATTCCGGGAGAGGCCAGGGCAAAGTCTTCCTGAGCCAGTCCATCTTTTCTTTCTCTGAGATTCAACTCATTACTCAACCAACATTTATCAACTGCACCCTTTTCTCCACAAAGGCGAGTTCTTCTTGCAGGTCTCCAAAGTAGGCAGCCAGATAAAGCATCAGATAGCCAGTTCCAATTGAATTTTAGATGAATGGCCAATCGTTTTTAGTATAAGCATTTCCCAAATATTGCTAAGGACATAAATGATTTGTTGTTTATCAAACTTGAAACAGACCTGAGAATTCTGTGTTTTGTTTTGCCAAATCTGAATCTCCTAAAATGAGAGAGAAATAGCTAGAAAGCCTGGTGGGTAAGGGGTTGCTAGCCACACTGCCTCTGGAGGCTGCTGGGGTACCATCTGGGGGTTGGATAAGCAACAGGGTGGTCCTAGATTTGGCAGCCAAAATATTTCACATTGTTTTTCTTTCATTTTACTTTGTTTTATTTTTATTTTCACTGGGTATACAAGCAATTTTTAAATAGACTAAATCACATAGCCCTATAAATAGACACTATTTTTTTTTTCAACATTAGAATCATCTGGTAAGAAAGGCAGTACACTAGAGGGAGAAATCACACCAGCTAGGAATCAAAAGAGTCTATGTAAAGTTCTGGTTCTAACTAGGTCTGGGCAACTGGGTCACCTCCTTCCCCTGTGTGGTCCTCAGTCTCCTCATCTGTGGAATGGGAGTGGAAAAGCTGAATGATTCTTCAGGATTCCTTCTGCTCCCACTTTTAATGGCTCTGTGGTATTCATCATATTTCCTTAATTTAGCAAAGACTGTTTTCGTTGCTCTTAATCCTTGCAGGAACAATAAAACCCAACACGAATGAAGATTTCTTCCATCTTCGATATTCCAGTAAAAACTCCTCGGTAAAGTATTGTGGTCGTTCCAAAACTGAAACCAGAAGTTCAGGATCAACAAGGAGACCAAAGATTGCCAATGTCTTGTTACCAAAATAGAAGCAAAGCAGAGCCTTGCTCTAAACAGCACTGCCGCTCCTCAGACAAGGAGGGACAAAGGACATGTCAACATGGCTTAACTGGACTGCTGCAGGCAGGGTGGGACCTCTGTGTGCCCCCAGACAAGCCATTCATCTGTAAAATGGAACTAGCAATCCCTCCCACATCCCCCAGGGAATGTGCTTGGTAAACTATGAGGCAGGGCCCTTTGTGTTCTCACTGGGGCTCAACCTGATGTGGACATCTCATGTTCCTTGGCCACTCCTCAACTGCTCCTCTTGCTTTGGGGCAGCAGGTTGCCTTTGGGAGGACAGCTCCTCCTATGCTCTCTCACCCTGTGGTTTAGAGAAAGCTGAATCAAAGCCCATTTGCAGGACAGGGAATGTGACCTAGGTCATCATAACTGACTGGGGCATTATGCAGAGGATTGGTACCAAAATATCTAGTGACCAGACATAAGCCAATGGAAACCAGCTCCATGACTTTTTCTTCAAACTGTTTGTAGAAAGGGGGATTCATTTCTTAAGATTTAGAATTTCGCGGATGCAAGTGAGGAGCATTTTGCCACAGTGAGAGAGAGGCTGAGACTGCAATCGACCCAGAGGAAGGCAGATAGGAGAGAATGAGAAGAGACCCTGCCTCCAATCCTGTCTGATGCCATAATTACTGCTGGTATTGTGGGAGTAAATAGATCCCATTTTTACTTGAGCCAATTGAATGAGATTTTCTCTCTCTCATTTCCAACTAAAAAGTTCTGCTCATACAAATCCCATGCTTGATGTGTCCTTTCACACAGCCCCAGGTTCTATCACAAAAGCCTGCCACAGCAAGCAACCATTTGTTAAGGAAGATAACTACAGCTGGATGTGGAAGCCCATGTATTTTCACAGCATAGATCTTAATTAACAGGGGCTGAGAGAGCAAAATTTGAATTTGCCTGTGTTAAAAAAAAAGACTACAGATTATGCTTAGTGAAGCTAGCCAATCCCTAAAAAACAAATACCAAATGTCTTCTTTGATATAATGAGAGCAACTAAGAACAGAGCAGGGAGGAAGAGCAGGAAGAAAAGATTAACATTAAACAGATACATGAGGTGGGATGGAAAGGGAGAGAAAAGGGAAATTGCATGGTAAGGGAGGGAGACCCTCATTGTTATACAAAATTACATATAAGAGGTTGTGAGGGGAATGGGAAAATAAACAAGGAGAGAAATGAATTACAGTGGATGGGGTAGAGAGAGAAGATGGGAGGGGAGGGAGGGGGGATAGTAGAGGATAGGAAAGGTAGCAGAATACAACAGTTACTAATAGGGCATTATGTAAAAATGTGGATGTGTAACCGATGTGATTCTGCAATCTGTATTTGGGGTAAAATTGGGAGTTCATAACCAACTTGAATCTAATGTATGAAATATGATATGTCAAGAGCTTTATAATGTTTTGAACAACCAATAAAAAAATAAATTAAAAAAAAAGACTAATAAATTTTTATGTTCTAATATTGCAAGCCTGAATTATTTTGTATATCTCTTAAACAATGTAATATGGCAAAGTTCAGAAAAACTTTTCCATCAAAAACAGTTCAAACTGGGCACAGTGGTGCAAGCCTGTAATCCCAGTGGCTTGGAGGAGGCAGGAGGATCGCAAGTTCAAAGCCAGTCTTGGCAACTTAACAAGGCCGGAAAAATATTAGTGAAACCCTGTCTCAAAATAAAAAATGGAAAGGGCTGGGCATGGGGCTCACTGGTCAAGTGCCCCTGGGTTCAATCCCTGGTACCAAAAGTAAAAAATTTAAAAACCTAAATGTTATGTCACTCAAAGAGAGAAACTTCAGTGGCCTGGAAAATTAATTTATTCACAATGAATTCTGTGACTTGATTTTTCATGTTTTTATATTTAAATAGCTTGTTAAGTAAAGATGGCTTCAATTTGGCCAATTATTACTCTATGGCAAGAGTATAAAAATGTATAAATGTAACCAATTTTTAAATGATACCACTCCTAAAGTATTTCATTATGACTTAAATATTCTGAATTTAAAGATTTTCCTGTGTTCCCAAATCTAATGTTCAATCCTGTTAAGACCCATGGTGACAGAGAAGCAGAGAGGCTGTCAGGTCCACCTAAGAGCTGTTTATCAATCAGCTACTGAGTTTCCTGCCCTAGAACCTGGTCCCTGGAGAAGACAGACTGTGGAGTCGCTCCCTTCCTAACACCATCTGACCTGCATGCGAGGAGGACTTCCCTCCGAGGTTGCATTGCTTAAGCTGAAACCAGCTGAATTCAGAGATCACTGGTAATTGCTGTAGACGCGCCCAGCGGATTCTCCCAGTTTCTTCAGATCTTGTTTCTTTTGTCTCAAATCACAGTCAGGCATCAACTGCACTGAGAAAGAAATCAAGAATGTGTTGTGCTCCTGAGCTTGTTTCGATAAGAAGTCATGTCTGGTGCTTAGGAACCATGTCACCCACTTCAAAATGTCTGTATTAGGAATAAAAGTGTCCTGCCAGGCAGAAGCCTCCTGTCTCGCAGCTTCTGCTAACATCACGAGGTACAATAGGGATAATCCACCCATGGATTACAGACGACAATCTTGCTTTCAGTTTTAATTGACATTATTGAATAGGGTTGGTCATACAGCTCTACCACTAATTCTGTGTCATTAATTTTTATTCCTGGAATAGTCTATAAGCATCAAAATATCACTTAAAGTAAAACAATGTAGTAATGTCTTCTTCAAACTCACGAAACTCGTGGAAAACAAACGTGACCCACCTGTTGTATAATGTAGTGTGATGAGGGAGTGACAACATGGTTTGAATCTCAGCTCTACCTTTTTCTCAATTTGTTTTATCTCCTTAAGCCTCTACTTTCTTACAAGATACATTTTTAAACATTTAATGAGCACCTACTGTATATTCTGGCCCCTTGGGAATCCACCAGGGAATGAAACAAAAATGCCTGCCTTCAATAATCTCACCATAGTGAGAGAAGGTGTTAAAATCACTCCAAAAGTTTATTTCTTGGAAAAATAACATTTGGGGTATTTTTACATTCCAATAAAAACAGAAAAGTTCTTTTACACAAAGTGAAAAATAAAAATCAGACTCTAAAAGGAAAAACAGAGTAGAAAAATCCCAAGTTAGCAGCCACCTCAGTCATAATTATTTTGTGCAAAAATCATCAGTGGATGCTCCGACTAGTGTGTGACACTTTGAAGCAGGACATTTATATGTCTCAAACGTATTTTCCCAAAGGTCACTGATTAATTAAAAAGAGAAGAATGATTTTATACTAGAGAAAGCCTGGAGAACCCACTTTAACCACGAGATCCAAGGTAGCATCTCCAGTGCCATGAAAAAGTAGATATGATCTGCCTCCTGATAGGAGGCACTGAGATTGGCATGGCAACTTCTCCAGTGGTATTGCTGAAAAAATGTGTGACCTGTGTCTGATCACGAAGGAACAGTTGGGGGCATTCTACATGACAGCTGACAAAACCCTTCAAACATGTAAGGCTGTGCTAAAAAGATAAATATTGTAGATCTGCTTTGGATTGAAGTCTAAAGAGACATACAACTAAATCCAGTGTGTGACTCGAGATTGGATCCTAGTCCATAAAATCACATCCCTTTGCTCCAGTGGACATTAGTAGGACAGTTACTGGAATCATATCACTTGAGGATTAGATAATGGTAGTGTATCAATGCTAATTTTCTGATTGTGAAAAGTATTCAGCGGTGATATGAAAGACCTGTCCTTGTACTTAAGAAATATATGCTGAAGTACCTAGGGATAAAGGGACACGGTGTCTGTAACTTATTTCAAATGGTTAAAAAAACAAAACTAAAATTACGTGTGTGTGTGTGTGTGTGTGCGTGTGTGTGTGTGTGTGTGTGTGTGTGTAAAGAGAGAGAGAAACAGAGAGAGAGGGAGAATATGAAACAATAATCAGGCAAATATTTCAAAATACCAACACAACATATGGAGAATATAGATAAAGGATATGTAGGAATTCTTACTTCTCTATATTCAACTTTAATCTCATCTGATATTGAACCAACAAACTAGTTTATCAAAATTAATGTCACTAGGGACTGGAGATGTGGCTCAAGCGGTAGAGCGCTCGCCTGGCATGCGTGCGGCCCGGGTTCGATCCTCAGCACCACATACAAACAAAGATGTTGTGTCCGCCAAAAACTAAAAAATAAATATTAAAATTCTCTCTCTCTCTCTCTCTCTCTCCCTTAAAAAAATAATGTCGCTAATAGTAGAATTGATGTTTTATGTCTCTGGTGTGATGAAATACAAAATTGATAATATTATCTATGGTGTATTCTTGCCAAAAATGTTTGACCTGAATCTAATTAAGACTTTAGACACGGTTTCCAATTTATAGAAAATGACACCAAGTGAAAATGCTCAAAGACATTCAGGGTGTGGGACATTTGATAGAACAACTAGCTTGAAGTTGCCAAATGTTTAATGTCAGGGGGGCGGGGAGAGATAGCAGAGGGAGCGTGGGATGTGACGATTCCACATTAAAAGGGTCAAAAGAGAAATAACCATCAAAGATATTGCTGATCCTAGATGGGATCTTGGTTCCAATTATTTTTTTTTAACTCCAGAAAATGCTTTTTAACCAATTAGGGAAAGTTAAATCTAGCTTGCATATTGGATAATTCTATAAAGTCATTGTTAATTTTCTTGTGATTTATAATATTATTATGGTTGTACAGGAGACAAAGATGCCCCTATTGTTAGGACACAGCAGCTGAAAGAATCATCAATGAAGTGTCATAATGTCTGCAATATTAACAAATATTGAATCTAGATAAAGAGTAATGGGTGTTTATTATACTATAGTTTCAACTTACATAGCATTTTTCCTATAAACATTAGCAAAAATGAATAGCATATTTACTTTTATAATCCATTCCTATTTGTTGTCTTTTAAATGTTTATGAAGATTTTTAAATTAACAAAGAAATGAAAAGATAAAATTACACTACAGTATACTTGAACTTTTTTCTATGCTCTCTAAATCTGGTTGATAAAACTTCCTTCTCAGGCATAGATTGGAGAGAGCTGTCATGCTACAATGATTCCCTCTGTGTCCAGCAGGAGAAGGAATGAGGACACAGACTTGGTTGCCCTAAAAGTCAAATCCCTCTAGATCCAGTAGTGACTGAGATTTTCCAATCTGAGAGTAAGTATCTTTATGTCTGAGTTAATAAAGTAAATGAAAATTTTCTTAAAAACATAATTCCTCTCTGGCTGATAGAATTGTTTTATGTCTAGACATTAACAGGCGCCAGATCATTTCTCAAATCCATCCATCTGGATTTAAGAGTCTTTTCCTTAATTTCTAATGCTATTGAGTACCTGTATGTTTTCCTGTATTTTCTTGACCACTTTTATGCAACGTACCGATGATTATCCCTGAGACAAGGAGACAGCACAGTTGTAGTCTTTGTTGTCTGTGCGTGAATTAAATAGCAGCCCTGTGACCAGTCACTCACAGACATTGAAAGAAGTGGCATGATTGGTTACAGACCATAATGAGCATCTGTGATGGACATGGTGATTTGTGAACTGAAAGCTCTAGCAGTCAAATCTGTACTTTGTGCAATTTATTTACGATGAACATATCTTGGTAACTGAAATTTGAGCCAGCACCACCCACAGAGTGAACACAGTAAGGTCGCAACAGGAATGAATGGTCCATCCTAAAACAATTGGAAAATGACATGTGACGCCACCTCCTGAATCACTGGGAGAACACAGGCAGGAAGTCAACTGAGAACTGGAGCCATACAACTGAACCTAGACCACTCCCATGAGTACTTGCATCTCACTCAGACACGGGGTTTTGATTTGCTTTTTTGGAGGATAAAGATGAAGTTTTAAACGAAGGCCAGGTCCTAGAAAGACAGAAGAGGCTCATGAACAATAGCAGAGGGTTCTACCAATAGGGGATTAGGATACTAATTATCACCTATCTATCTGTGGAAAGCTGTCTACATATTTAGAAGTTATTAAGAAAGAAAAATAAGTGTTTAAAGATATGGAGTTTGACATTCATATTTTGAGAAGGATTACATCTCAAGCCTTTCTGTACTTAAAGTAGGGACTTCCAATACATAAAATGTTTACAGGTGTTTCTTTGAAGTTTAGTTTTATGTTTTCATAATCTGGGCTAATATTCAATGGAGGGTAGCTTTCACAAAATCACAAGATTATGTGAAGACACGAGCATCCACTGATGATGCAAAAACTATTCCAGTTAATTTATAAATGCTGACGATAACAGGTGGCTGGCAGGTAGGTCGTGTGTTGTATGTTTTCTGAATATCTATTTTTAAGGAATTCATTTAGAAGTTTCTACAACAGATAACATAAATTTCTGCCATCGATCATGGTCAAAATACAGTGCTTAAACATGTTTCCTACAGTTTTATGTTAGTCTGAGTTAGTCAAAAAAAACCAAAGTGGCTGACTCTGTTTATAGTGGCTAAAATTTATATTCACCCAGGCATTAATGATTTTTGTTTTCTCAAAGGCAACAGAATAATCTAATGAGATTATTCATTGTTTCTCAAGTGAACTAGAAGAACAAAGTGTCTTTAACATGCCATTAAAGCGTCTTTAACATGCACAATTGGGTATATTAATGCAGGTACAGCTTATGGTTTAGGGGCCTCCTAAACTGGCTTCATATCCTTCATGTCACAATTGCCAACATGCTTCTGCTTCTTCCAAAGTCATCAGGATAAGAACAGGTGCTTTCTTGCTACATTCCCAAAATCAAGTATAAAATTTCCTTGACTTGATCAATTTTATTACTCATCAAAGGAGAATAGAGTTATCAAGTCACTGTTTTTCAAAACACATCATCAGTCTGATCGTTTCATAGCTTTCAAAAGCATTGAAGAAAAAAAATCTTCTGTTTAAAATATATCAGCAAGTCCTTTTAAATAAGTAACTTAGGAGGGACATTATTTTTGACAATATCATTCATTAATATTTTTTAGTAGTATTAATTTGAAAGATATGGGATTAAAGCTAATAGAGCTAGAGTTTCAACCTCAACCTGCCCCTTATCAACTATGTGACCTTAACCGATCATCTAACTTCTATAGGTCTTAGCACTTCTTCATCTGCCTAAGAACTTCATCATGAGAAACCAATAGATTACCATAAGATGCAAGTAGAAGGACTCCATACAAATATGAACCACACAATGTGCCATCTGACTGTGTAAACCAGCCTGAGAAATGAATAAAAATGCAGTCCTTGCTTCTGAAGATTCGTAATATCATTTTAAAAATTTAAATTGGTGATATATCCATTAATGAATCATTAGATCAAGTTCCCAGAAACATCATCCATTTCTTGATCTTGGAAAATATTTCATCAGAGACACAAAAAAACTGCCAAACGAAGTCTGCATCCTGAAGAAAACATGTTTAAACATTAACATGAAAAAAAATTCAATCCCAGACAAAAGGTACATTATGCCTTGATACAATGTTCACCTGATGTCACTAGCGGCCCATGTCTGTTGCCACCTAAATCTGACTACTCCTTGATTGATTTGAAAGGTGTAGGAAGATCACAGAGATCAAGGTTGACTGTCTTGCCCATGCAGTGTTGGCTGTTCTGCTTGATCCTCACGTGTGTTTCTCCTCTGGGCGAACCTTCTCTTACAGGTATGTCTGCAGTTGTCTGATACACAGTACAAAGGGAGAAATCTGCATTAAGTTTTCATATCTGAAAAAGATCTAGACAAGTTTCATGGATCATTCTTTTTAAATATGCGAGAGAGTAATCATCCACTTGTAAGCCTTTCTTGTTGAGGGCAACCCATTGCCCACTGGTGGATTACAAAACTGACACCTGTTGTCTAAAGACCTCAGCTCATATCTCATCATCCCTGCAGAACTGTCCTCTTTGGCAAGCCAGCAAGGGTGGGGGTCACCATCAGGTGACTCTCCAGGAGAGTCAGGAACTCCTCCCAGTATGGAATCAGTAGCTCTTCCTATCTGCCGTCCCATGTGCTAGGACATCAGCATGTGACTGAGGCCTGACCTGTACCTGTCTGGAACACTGAACCTTCGGGAGTGATACAAACATCTGGAGTTATCTGGAGGATTATTCCCAAGGCAGTAAGAGTTGAATAATCCAGAGGCATAGACCAGTGGTGTCCAGGGCCAGTGGTTCCAGTAGCAGAACCTCAAGAGATTATCCCCCACTGCCAGTCTTCCAGGGTTCCTGTTCATCCTCTGAGTTTGACTCACTAGCCTTTCGATGATTCTATGTATCACCCTATTCCATAATTTCAGTAACTTCACACTCAGATGAAGTAACCAAAGACAATTTCTTTGTGTAATCCAAAAGCCAAACTGAAGCGAAGCCAAGAAAGATAATTCATCCTCTTCCCAGCCCATCTCCTATGCCACAAACCTGCCCTTCCTTCCTGCATCCAAAATTTATGAAAGCCCTACTATGTGCCAGGCTCTGGTATAGGATTAGCTGGTGATGTGCATGGAAGGGCCATACGAGTAACAATAAGAAAGGTCCAGCTTGTGCCTTGGAGAACATTGTGTGGTGAGACGGTCAATGAAGTAAAATTCAGTTCTGGTCCCACTTCCTTATGGATCTCCATCTTCTTTCTTTCTGCAGATTCCAAGGTTCTAGGACCAGCAGCTTCTTCTTAACCCATATTGCTTTCTAATCTGTTTTATAGGCATTTCTCAACTAACCTCACGAGATGATAGGCATACTGGGTATGTAATCCTAGATTTTGTCCTGACATTGTCACAGCACTTGTCCCCGTATATGAGTGATTCTCCTTGACAATCATTTATTACCAATTGCCCCAAGCAAACTATGAATTCTAGTAATGAAGCCGAGCACTGGGTCACCTCTTGGAATATCAGATTCCAAACAATTCATTATGTGAGTGCCATCAATGTCTGTGTAGGGTCTCATTTTAGCACAACTGATGAAGAATTCCCACAGTCTGATGATCATCCACCCCATGAACAAGCCACCTCCACAGTGAAGATCCTAAGCTGGGAAATGAAGTTACAGAGCCCTTCCCCTCAAGGACTCCACAGTCACATGGAAATCATGACATGCACCTAGTTTGAAAACCAGAATCGGAATGGAATTTATTCCAGCTGTCAAATACAGAGAACAGGATGGCAGAAAATGGGCAAGAGCAGTCACAGATATTGTCTCAAAGGAGTGAATCAGCTGCTGCCAATGACTGAGGATCAGACACCAAATCTAAGGTAAAGGAACCCTCAAGGTCCAACAGAAATGGAAAGGAAGACCAGAAGCCTAGGACGAGTTCATGATCAGAGACAGCAGGACGGCTACTTGAGTGCGAGGGAATGAGGGTGGACAAGCTAGGAATCAGTTGCACAGGCTGCAGATGGGTCTCGTGGGGAAGGGCAGGTGGATCGCTGGTGGGTTTGGGTCACAGCCCTGCCTTCACCATATGACCTAAAGCATGGTGGCCAAAAAGCAAGCACAAGGTTTTCTAGGAGAACAAGGGAAGAAGCTGATCTTCAAAAGGAGTGTTTCAGTTAGGAATATGTCTGCTAGATAAAAGACAAACTGGCAGCAGCAGAAGAAAAGTATAGAATAAAGCAATGAGATAGCAAAAGACCTGGAGAGAAGTGACCTGTGGCTGGAGGACAAGGGGGGGGGGATTCCCAAGGGGGGATGCTGGTCATAGAACCTTGGAATCTGCAGAAAGAAAGAAGATGGAGATCCATAAGGAAGTGGGACCAGAACTGTCTTGTTTGGTTTTGTTTTCTGATGAATCAAGTATGTTTTTATCAAGAATATAAAAGAACTTCAGAGAAAAGTGCTGTTTCTTTTTATTTACAATTCTTTGGGGTACAACAATGGTCATTTCACACAAGCCTATACCTGCTGTACTCTGCTGTTATTTTTCCTAAGCAAAAAAAAAAAAAAATGTGATTATGCTTAAGAATGCAAGTTGTGGTTTTTAGCTTACAGTCATACTGTTGCCTCTAATTTATATTCAAAATGTAAACTATCAATTCCTAAAAATAAACAAGAAACTATGACATGGAGTCATCAAAAAGCTCAATTTCTAACAAAATTAAATACTGAGGAAGGAAGATGTCACCTATACTTTGGAAGTATTTCCATCCAAACGATTTCAAGTGATTTTATTTTTGTGTGAAGAAAAATATTCAATCCCATGGAATAGCCATTCCCAACATCACATTTTTAAAACATGAATTTCCTGTGATTCCACGCTTACTGTTGCATTGTTTATGGGTGCATAATAATCACACAGAAGAGTGGTTTTCCTTGTGGTATGTTCATACAGGCACATAACAGAAGCAGGTTTGTGTTAGACTGGGAACAGCTTTGCAAGACCAGCTAATGAATTTGCACTTCACCCTGGAGTCAACAGAAAGTTTCTCTAGGCAGAGTGGGAGGGTGCCATGTCACAGGTTGTAATTCCCTCCCAGGGAAGGCTATTGAGAGACAGAGATTTTCAGGCAAGATGACTGAGGACTTCCAGAAGGCTACACCTATAGGAAATGAAGGGAACTGCACTGGGCAAGGGAATAGCGGGGCTGCAAAGCAAGACCCCAGCAGGTCCCTGGCTTCTGCTGGAGAACCCGAAGCTCCCCGAGAGCCTGCACTCCCTCCACGTCCCCACAGACGCCACACAGCACACCAGGTGAGTCCCCTCCATGTCAGGGACTTTGCTAAGACATATCTCCTATTACATTTTATTTAAACACCACCCCCATATCCTGTATATCACATCCATGTAACAGGCCAGAAAACCAAGGACCTGAGAAGTAGATAAAGGTAAAGACAGTGAGCGAATAATGAACATGCTGAGAATTCTATGTGACAAAAAGTTTTTAAAAAGGAGTAATGATAAATGCTGGTGAGGATGTGGGGGGAAAAGGTACACTCATACATTGCTGGCTTAACTGCAAATTGGTGCATCCATCATGGCAAGCAGTATGCAGATTCCTCAGAAAACTTGGAATGGAACCACCACTTGGTCCAGCTAACCCACTCCTCGGTTTACACCCAAAGGACTTAAAATCAGCAAACTACAGTGACACAACCACATCAATGTTTATAGCAGCTCAATTCACAATAGCCAAGCTATGGAACCAGCTTAGGTATCCTTCAATGGATGAATGGATAAAGAAAACGTGGTATACATACACAATGGAATATTACTCAGCCATAAAAAGGAATGAAATTATGGCATTTGCTGGAAAATGGATGGAACTGGAGACTATCATACCAAGTGAAATAAGCCAATCCCCAAACACCAAAGGTCAAATGTTCTCTCTGATATGTGAATACTAAGACACAATAGGGTGGGGGGACAAAAGAAGTTCATTGGATTAGCAAGGGGGAATGAAGGAAAAGGAGGGAGTATGGGAATAGGAAAGACAGTAGAATAAATTGGATAGAACCTTCCCATGCTCACATATAAATATATGACCTGTGAAACTCTACATTGTGTACAAGAAAGGGATAGTAATAAGAATAAGTTATACTCTGCATATGTATAATATGCCAAAAATACACTCTACTGTCATGTATATCTAAAAAAAACAAATTAAAATATAAAATAAGGATCAACCCAAAATAGGAGCATAGAACAATATTTTTGTGGGATAATTTTTTAATAGAATTTTTTGGAATCTTGGGGGTAGAAAAGAAAGGGGTGGGAAGTTTGGGGTTTTCTTTGTAAGTTTTTTGTTTTTCTCTTTGTGAGAGTGAGATGAAGAAAACAAAGAAAATTCTTTTGCAAAACTATTGCAAACCGTCAGCTGGCTTTTTACTAAACAACCCAAAGCAAAACAACAGAAAAGAAAAAAAAAGAACAAAAGCAATGTTCCACAATGGCCTTGGAGTCCTAGTCTAGGAGAGAGGAAAAAATGGATCTCTTATATTGCTTTGCATCATTTCATGTAGAGTTTTGCCCCTGCAGGTACCTAAGCATATGGGTGGCATGGATTGTGCCTTACTGTAGAATTTAATGAGAACAATAATGTCTAACATCCATTAAGCACTTATTTATTTTGTACCATTTAGTCTGCCAAAATCTTGGTATTCATTTTCTCTTTTTAATCTTCACAGCAATTCCAAGATATATGTGTGTGCTTTTAATCACCATTCTGTAGATGAGGAGACCATTCTCAGGGAGGTTAGAAATCTTGCCCGAAACCCTGAAGCCATGTGGCACCTAGTAGCTAAAATGACACCTATCAAACTGCAGAATCCACCCATTCAACCACTCTGCCAACAACCCCGTGGAATTTGCATTTATGAAGCGCTTCCCCAGCCCTCAGTTCAGCTGCCTTCTCCACTGTGCCTGTAGTGATAGACACAATCACTTTGTGGAGGAGACCCCAAAGAACTTGTGTACTTTGTCCTGATCACATGGCAGATAACTGAGAAAACCGAGTCTTGAACTCCTGATAAAAGATTCAGCCTTTGCAACAGAAACCACATCAATGTTCTATTTAAGAAAGACAAAACAACAATACACAAGTTTGTCAGATGCTTTTAAAGACAGAACTATCAAATGTGTCTGACAGTGGCACGGGCAGGTGATAATAAAAATGTTCAGCTGAAAGACTCATTTGTGTGAGATATCAGTACAGTAGGTTCAAAGTAACCCTCCAAAAACTACTTCCGGCTAACTGAGGTATAGATCAGTACAAAGTTTTCGGAATGTTGTTTAGCAATATGTATTGAGAGTTTTAATTGTACAGACTCTTTATTTATGCCTTACAGTAACATCTGGCTAGCAGTCCCAGCTAGAGCTGCAGCCACTAAAATGTGCATGAAGTCAGAGAAAAGGAGGGAAAAACCTCCAAGAACACTGAAAATTAACCCTGACAGGAACAATCAAAAAACTTGAAGGCCTGACTCTGCAACATGGAATGTAACCAAAATACTAAATGTATAAGCAACCTCCTGTCAGGACAAAGGGGTAGAGTGTGGGAGTGGCACGGTGCATGCTGGGAGGTACACCCACCTGAAGACAGGAGGGGAGGAGACAGACAGCAATGCATGCTGGACTCTAGAAGCTCATGGCTTCCACTGGTGCCAAGATTCAAAGGGCCAGAGGTCAGCAAGAACACTCTGCCTCAGTCCTACCGAATCATGCTATCCAACAGCCAAATCCTGGTAGAGATTTCCTTATGAGGAGAAGTAAAGGGTCAAGTCAGCCTAGAGTTGCCAGAAAATTCCACAGAATAACCCCAAAAGAATATTCTCCTAGTAACCCAGGGAATAAGGTACTTTTAAAAAACAGTTCATGACAGGAACCAGGAGAACATTTTTAGAAAGCTATTTGGCATATTTAGAGAATGAAGAAGAAAGACATAACTTCTCTGAAACAGGGAGGAGGTGGTGGAGGGTAAGATCATAAGGAGAGAAGAAGAGGAGATGAAAAGAGAAAAGAGAGATAAAGAAAAAGATGAGCTGAACAGTAAGATGACAGAAGTTAAAAAAAAATGTACATGCAAGGAACGGAAAATGAGGGAACAGCTTCCACACAAGCACACAGAGACAGTCTTGTGGAGAGAAACCTCAGAACCATAAAATTACAAACAACAACAACAACAAAGATGTCTAGGGAAGAATGAGTAAAGATGCTGTGTCTATAAGTAAAATGGAATATTATTCCAACATTAAAAATAAGAAAACACTGCCATTTGCAACAGCATGAATGTTGTAGGACATGGTGTTAAGTGAAATAAGCCAAGAAAAAATATGGCGTGTTCTCACTGATTTGTGAAATGTCAAAAACTCAAACCACAGAAGCAGAGGATAGAAGGGGAGTTAGCAGGAACAGGGGTTAGGGGATGTGGAATGGGAAGATGTAGGTTAAACAGTACAAAGTTTCAGTTATGTGGTGTTAATAAATTCTACTGGTTGAAAGTAGAACATATGGACTATAATTGATAATTCTGTATTGAAATTTGCCGGGACAATAAAACCTTCATGTTCTTAACATACACACACACACACACACACACACACACACACATACACACACACACACACACACCACTAATTCAAGTAGAAGGCAAGCCAGTTTCCATACCCACATAAGGCAAAAGTAAAATTAAGGCAATTACTTCCAGATATACTCTCTCACAGCTGATTAAATTTTAATCATAAAGAAAGTAATCAACCAAGAATTCAGATAGAATAAACTGACCAACAACCAAAATAATTGGATCAATGAGTAGCTATCTCAGACTTCTACTTATCATTAAATTATAGAAAAACAATGATGTTCACAGAATTCTCGGAGAGCAAAAATTTAGAGACTGAAAATTTTTATAACCAAGTCAAGATTTTCATTCATTTGCGAATGTAAGAGAAAGTTCTTCTCAGATTTGTAAATTCTCAGAAATTTTTTTCTTTTGAAATTTTTTTTTTGACGGTCTACACCATCAAAGGAAGGATGAGAACTTAAGAAGAAATCAGGGTATAAAATTACCAGGCTAATTATTGAAATGTAAGGGGGTTGTAATACAGTTACAAAACAGAGCAAATGTAAAGAATCATTCAAAGATAAAAAATGTGAAGCAAAACTATTAATCCTTTTAATCTGGTAAGCAAACCTTTGATCACATTAATTAGGTTCATGTATGAGAGGGAAAGAAAATTAGGAAATAAAGAGTGTTCTATTCTTGGTGTGAAACATCTGACTCCCTGGATTGGGAGCAGGAAAGTCTTAAAGATCAGTGACCACGGGCTGTCATTTTACAGCTTAGGACACTAAGGTCCAGCAAGGGGAAGTCCTGGCCCAAGGTCAGAACCCTTTTTCAGCCACTGTGAAAACCCAGCTCTGCTTCATTTTCTACCTTGAGTTCAGTGCCAAGTTCTATCGACAGGATTTCTGAAGATGAAAAGAATCGGACACTTGGTTTTATTGATCCTTATGAAATCACTGAGGAAGTGTTAATAAGATGTGAAGTATTGACGTCAAAACGAACAAATGTAACAGGAGATGTTCTTCATGATTTAATTTAGATGCTGATCAACTGAAAACAATGTTTCCGGTCCCCAAAACTTTTAGGACCTAGCAAGTATCATCAGGTCTTTTTTTCTTTCTATACTGAGTTACAGAAAAAAAAATGCTTTAATTTCCTTTGAGATCACCTAGTACTTAAAATTTATTAAATTAGCATAAGGCCACTTATTGAAAAATTCCATTCATTTGCTGAAACAGATTCCAATTTTAATTGCTGCTTACATATTTGAAGATTGGGGTTAACTGGAAACACTTCCATTATCAATTAAGACTATGCAGATCAGTGTGTTATTTTGAGAGTAATCAAATGGTCCAAGAGGAGTTCAGATGTTCCTTGTACTTAATTTCTCATTCTCTCTAGTTCTGCCTGTCCATTTTGAGACCTTATTGGGACTTTAAAAGACATCAAATACTGTAGTATGTTTCTAATTTATTTATACTTAAATCATCAAAATGCTCTTTTGTAAGAGTCATTTGATGTCCAAGTATCCTTATGGGGCCTTTTCATAAGCCTTGTCCCTACCCCGGAAAAAAACAGGAAGTCACAATTTGCCACAATTAAAAAGACTGAGCTGGACAACAAGGTTTGAATTCAGTTCCACATTGGTCTCTGAACACTGTTGCCTCTCTCCAAGTAGCTTTCTTGTTTTTAAAGACACTTCAAACCCAGCAGACTCCTTTAAATTTAAAGTTCATGAATGGAAGACAGAGTTTGCCTCCCACTCACACTGGGGGCAGGGGGGATAGGACCCATTAAACAGGCACATAGGAGAGGTAAAGGGTCTTAACCTTGCTACCAAGGCATGTCTGATGGCCTTTGAGCTGAATCAAAGTGATACAGTGCCAAAATAAAATTCTAGCAACTATGTAATGGAAGATGAAATGTTAGTAGAGGGAAGTTTCTCAACTTTCAGTTTTTCTTCCAAGAATATAAATGAGTTATTGGTACTTATCAAAGCTTACTCCAAATGGAGATGCTAATCCTTTTGATCCATGGCCGTATGCTCATCAATGGATTTTAAGTAAAAATCTCAAAGGAAATATCTTATGGGGAAAATGGAAACCTTTTTCTGTAACTCAGGATGGAAAGAGGAAAAAAAGAAAGAAAAGACTTGATCATACTTTCTAGGTGGTCTCTTAGTTTGACAGAGGACTAGTCTTTATTTTGCTCCAAATACCACAATATCAGGTGCTCTGTTCCTTGAACAAGTCAGAGATTTCTTAAATTATCAGTCAGGGATCCAGGAAGGAGACAGAAACCATGCCAGTTGCTTGAACAGACATAATTTAACATAGAGAATGGTTAAAGAGGTCTAAATTGCTAACTAAATAATTCAAAGTGTCAGAAGAGGACACTGTGGGACACCAAGGTCTAAGGAACAAAATAACACATTTGGAAATATCAAAATTTGGAAGCGTGGAGGAGGACCCCCATGGAGATGCCGTTCAGATTTCTGAGCACCGCTACCCGTGCTGGTGATTTCTGAGCTTGGAGGGTCAACAGGGAAGGGCCAGACCCAGATTCTGAGGATGGGGCATCCACCAGCTAGCTGGTGCTATATCTGGGGTGGACAGGATGGCGCGGGATCTGCCAGTGTTGGAAAATGGTAACCTTGAGTCAGCTGCTGCTACAGCAGAACTGCACACCAGGGGGAAGAAGTCAGGCTGGAATCATGTAGGGGCTAGGAAGCCATCAGGATGAGCAAGTCCCTCACCATTAGCGCCCCCTATCAACAAAGCCTGTCATCGAGCCAGCGGGCAAAGCAGAAAGGAGCTGCCAGTCCCAGCTTAAGGACAGGGGGCATTTAATTTCTTTTGTCTGTCTAATTGCTCTGGCCAGTGTTTCGAGAACTATGTTGAACAGATGTTCATAGCAGCACAATTCACAATAGCAAGACTGTGGAACCAACCTAGATGCCCTTCAATAGACGAATGGATAAAAAAAAATGTGGCATTTATACACAATGGAGTATTACTCTGCATTAAAAAATGACAAAAATCATAGAATTTGCAGGGAAATGGATGGCATTAGAGCAGATTATGCTAAGTGAAGATAGCCAATCCCTAAAAAACAAATGCCAAATGTCTTCTTTGATATAAGGAGAGTAACTAAGATCAGAGTAGGGACGAAGAGCATGAGAAGAAGATTAACATTAAACAGGGATGAGAGGTGGGAGGGAAAGGGAGAGAGAAGGGAAATTGCATGGAAATGGAAGGAGACCCTCAGGGTTATACAGTGGAGGGGGTAGAGAGAGAGGAGGGGAGGGGAGGGGAGAGGAGGGGAGGGGGGAGGGGGGAGGATGGGAAAGGCAGCGGAGCACAACAGACACTAGTATGGCAATATGTAAATCAATGGATGTGTAACTGATGTGATTCTGCAATCTGTGTATGGGGTGAAGGTGGGAGTTCATAACCCACTTGAATCAAAGTGTGGAATATGATATGTCAAGAAATTTGTAATGTTTTGAACAACCAACAATAAAAAATTAAAAAAAAAAAAGGACAGGGGGCAGGGAAGGGTGAGTTTAGAGATAAGCTGAACTCATCAACCAGTCTTCTGAGATAGACAGTAAGTCAGAAGTACGCCTGAACCTCCTGTCAGTCATCATCCATCCCCACCTTATTTTCCCATGACAAAGAAGACTCAGAAAAGTGATTGGTGCAACTTGGTCTAAGAGCATATGGACATATCAGCTGGCCAAATTGTCAGAGTCACTGTATGAAGTAAGCTCTGGTATTTTCCTTGCTTTATAAACTGGTAAACTGAGGCACAAAGAGACTAAGTAGCTCATCATTGGCTCAGGCCTACTAAGAGGCTGAGCCATGACTGAATCCCAGCCGTCTGACCAGAGAACTGACTCCTGCTCAAACCACACTATGAGAATACATGATCGATTAACCGCACAAGGCAGGATTTACGGCTTCTCTGCTGGAAAACCCTTCGGCTGGTTACAGTAAATGGGCCTGTAGATCATCAAATTCCCATCGTTTTAGTTATATTCTATGATGCAGACTCTACCGACCAGGACTGCCTTGCCTTTCAGATTCTCAATGGGAATTAAAGAAGCTTTGCTCTGTCATGGCTCATGAAAGGGAGTTTCATAGAAACAGAAAACACAAGAGTCACGATCACTTCCTGACATCAGTCCTCCTGATGAGACTCTCCTCCAAGCAGTCGGACTGGAGCAGGGCCAGCCACTTGATCTTGCTGCCTGTGGCCCTTCTCCAGCTCAGAACCATTTTCAGAGAACACAGCCACCAACGGAAGGTCCAGTTCCCTTGTGCCATTTAGTGTATCCTAAGGGGAGTCACCCTGGTGAGCATTCCTTGGGGACTCCACCACTTTAAAAATTAAATGCAATAGACAGAACTCTTTCCCATCTATAAACTCCCACCGACCTCAGAAGCAGGCCTGGTGACTTTCATTCCTGGCCGCTAGCACAATGCCTGGCCCATCCTAGTAGCTGAATCGGTGAGAGAATGAATTAATAAATGTTTTTCCAGAACCATATAGAGATACACATTGATCATAATGATTGGTGGGAAGCATATCTCTCTTGGAGCCCAACAATGAGGATAAAATCTTTGAAATTACAAAAGTATGCCCACATAAGGGAGTGTTTTCTTCTCAAAGAAAACCTCCCAGTTAAAACTCCCAGAGAGGGTGATTTACCGAATGTCTAAGATGTGAGTATTACCATGATTTAGAGGAGAACTCTGTTTCTCTCTCCATTTAAAAATTATTCTCTCTGTTCTTAAAAGAGAACATGGTGGAAGAAAGCCCAGATCTTGCCAGTTTATACATTTAGCTCTGAGATAACGTCCTTTTCTTCCAATGCTTCTTTAACATAAATCGTTTTGAGTCTCTTCTGAATTATGCATTTAAGATCTAGTTTTTATATCCTTTTCTGTATACGTGCACACATATTATATGTACACAGACACTTAATAATTCATGTTTTACTAAATTATGGGGAATCATTATATACTTCTGCTCTTTTTGATCATTTTTTATTCCCTTGAACCATATTACTCCCTATTTTATAATGAAAAACTGATCTGTGAAACTTTCAAGAAGAAAAATTTTGTGTGAGACTAGTCCTTCCTTCTCCAAAGGAATTGTTTCCCATTGTTTAACAAGTAGAACATATTTCTCTAAAGCTATCTACATATATTCATTTGTTAAACTTCTCTTCACACACAGTGAATCAGAAACCCTGCATTGTCTAAAGTGATGGTATAATTGTTCAACACATGGAAATGTGACCAATAAAATTAAGTTTTCCAATGAAGCAAAACATCTTTTTATGATTTTAGGATAATAGGCAAAAGTTGAGTAAAACTGAAACACAGAGATAAAAGTAAATAAATAAAAGGTCACAAGAAAGAACATCAATTTTTAAAAATTGGCAATAAGGTCATGTCAAATTGCCTGCCCCTTTTATATATTGCATTTATTACAGGTTAAGTGCTCTTTTCAGAAAAGTGAGATAACGCATTAGATTTCAGAGAATGTTTTTAAAAAGAAAACCATCCAGGATCCAGGAAGAAGCACTGTTGAAAGTACCCTTCTGATTTCATCAATGCACAACATACATGCACATAAATAAATGTAAATGCATAGTTTTCTTTTCCAAATTTTAGCTCACACTGAACATACTGCTTTGTAACCTGCCAGGCCATTTGCAGCTCTGAAATTCATCACCCAAGCCCTGGAGGCAGACTCTGGAAGAAAGAGAGGAACAGACTTGAATAGCAATCTTACCAGAGAAAGACAGGGAAGGAAAGTGGAAGACAAATGAGATCAAAGAAGGCAGAGGATATAAGCCTGAAAGGGTATCACAAAGGAAGCCAAAGATAAAGATGGACTTTTTGAATTAAGACCCCATTTCCTAATTTTCTTAATTGCATCGGCATTGAACTATTGTATGTTTTTGGAAATTCAACTCCTGCGATTCAGTCTTCTCTCCTCCTCTTCCTCCCCCCTTCTCTCTGTGGCTGGGGCCGTCCACAGCACGGCGTAGAGATGCCAACCACTGGAGCCAAATTCAATTCCAAATCCAAACATAAGCAGTGTTTGCGAATCAAGACTCTTTGAGGTTCACCCAACTCCAATTTTACCAATTCCCTCCAGGGAAAGATTTCCCTTTGAAGCTTCTGTGTGCCCGAGTGCATTCTGGGATGCAGGTTTGGGTTTCTTGTGTGGAGCAATTTACGTATAGAATGAATGTGCTCTGCACCTAACCCTCTCATTACCTCGTGTGTGCCGTCTGTGACAATGTATAATAAAGTCTGCACTTAAAGGCATGGCTGGAAAACATTTTTTGCTCATGTGCATCTAAATTAAAATTTAAAAGGCAAATAAAGAATATTGAATTAGCCCAGATGTTGTAAAGTTAATATGCATGTTGATTTCTTCAGAAAATTTCTTGAGCTTCACAAAAAAGAGGGGGAGGGAGCTTGAAATGAAAATTCCCGTTTTAAAGTGGTAGGTTTTTTTTTTGTTTTTGTTTTGTTTTTTTTAAGTTAATTGTTGTCAAGCATTATCTTACAGATAAATGCCACAGGCCACAACCCTGAAATGATGGAACACAAAATAGAGAAAGAGAGAAAAAAAAAGAGAGTTTTGTTTCCTCAAAGAAATTAACCCACCAAACCATGTGCGTCGGGGCAGATCTGTAAGACTTTGGAAGGGGAAGTGGTGTCGAGCACTTTAAGGGAATCTACCTGCCTGAGCAGCCTGAAGCCCTACTGGAAAAGTAAATGAGCTGGATCTTAGAGTAAATGAAGAGTGGAGGAGCTGAGGACGCTGCCCAGGCTGAGCATTGCAGGCTGACAAACCCACGTGCCCAGGACAGAGGGTCAGTGGCATTTGCTAGTGGTTATGTTACCCTTTGGGGGACAAACTGAATTAGAGGAGGAATCTATGGATGTGGCTGGGAACCTGAGCCCTTTCTTTATCTGGCCTTCTGGGAGTCAGCTTCCCCTCCTTGTTCACCACAGGCTTGTGGCCAGAAGAGCAAGGCTTGTTTCGACATTTTCAATGTCAACAGGGTCAACTCCACACTTAGTCCCCACCCACCCATACCACTATGCATACCTGTGTCAATGTCTTCTATAAGATGAGGACATGGTGGATGCCCAGTTTGTCTAGTTCAGCCTTGGACCCTCCTCCTCAGGGCTTCGTCATGATGTCACACACCCAGTATACACTCGGGAAATAATCAACGAATATGGCCTGCATTATCGTATTCTTACTTAATCACCGAAAGCAGATTTGGGGGTGGGCCTGTAGAACAATGTCTCCTGGGCCTCTCGGAGTCTTTTATTTTATGTTCAATTATTTTGCATTATCCCAGGCAGTTTTATATAACTGATCACAAATGAATGCTATTTGCTTCACCCATGCCATCATGGTCTTCTCCAAAACACACAAACACTCAGAAAATAAAGCCCTGCTCTTTTCATCATCCTGCTTTTCTGCCTTTGCAGTTGCTGGCATTTGCTTGTCAAAATGCTTAGAAGCTCCCATCCTAACAAACACCCCCATATTATTCCCATCCACTTTTTAATGATTATTCTCCCTGGACTTCTGAAAAGAAATATGCTTTGGACACTATACATGTATATATTTTTTAAATGGTGAGCATAAAGCATTTAGTAAACTGATAATGTATTTGGTAAATTGAAGGAGAATAGTCACCCCCTATGTACTACACTGAGCTTGTCCTACTCACGGAGATAGAAAAGGTGCAGCGAAGTGAAGAGCAACACACATCCCTTTATCATCCTAGGCAGACACTGTGCAGACATTCTTTTTACTTAAGATCACTAAAATTGCATCTGCTTCATCCTATTATGAGTTGAATGAAATTAGCACAGCTCTAAGTTTTACCTAAATTAGGCAAATAAAAACCACAAAAGGACAAACTACAAGACTGGAAGGTTAGGAATTCAAAACTCTGAAGTAAGGCTGATATTATCCCCTACAAGATGAATGATAATCGAACATGGAAAAGGACAAAGTTGTACAATGTGGGTTGTACAAACAGTTTCAGAAGAGCTGAGGCTGCAGGAAGACATGCTGGGGGTCCTAGCTGCCTTCCTTAGGCAAGGGAAGGCTGCCAGGTCCCCCATTCAAAATGTTAAATAAATGTAAAGATAGTCTATGTTCATGGATAAGAAGACTCAATATAACCAAGATGTCAGTTCTTCTCAGCTTGTCAAGAGTCACTGAAAACACAAAATTCCAGCAAGTTATTTTATGAATATTGACAAACTGATTCTGAAATATTTGTGTAGAACCAAAAACTCTAGAACTGCCAACTCAGCACTGAGGGAGAATAACAAAGTTGGAGGGCTCAAACTACCCGATTTTAAGACTTTCGATAAAGCTCCAATAAAGGCCACGTGGTATTCATGAAGGAATAGCCAAATAGCTCAATGGAACAGAACAGAGAACCCAGAGAAGAACCCACATAAAAATAGTGGGTCAAAATAAATAGAGTCAAAGTGATTTCTGATGATGAAGCAGACAACACAATGAAGCAAAGATAGTCTTTGAAATAAAGAGTGCTGAGAAAAAAAATAACATCCATGCACAAAACAAACACACACACACGCAAGAATCTGGACACACATTTTATACCCTTCACAGAAATTAACTCAAAATGGGTCACAGACCTAAATGCAAAATTAACCTCTTAGAAGATACTATATGTTTCCAACAATGTAACATTCCAGAAAAGGAAAAGCCATGGAAGTAATAAAAAGATTGATCTGTGGTTGCCAGGAGTTCAGGAGGAAGGATGGAGGGGTGAATAGGCAGAGCAGAGGAATGTTGAGGACTCTGAAACTATTTTGTATGATTCTGCGATGGTGGATAGCACCTGTCAGCTGGCATTTGTCAAAAAAAAAAAAAAAAAAGAGCATGCACCTCAAAAATAACCCTTAGTGTAAACTATGCAGTTGGAGTGAAAATAATATGCTCATGTACTTTCGTCAACTGCAGCAAGTGCCCCACTGTGGTGTGGGACGTTGGTGACGGAGCAGGCTAGGCCTGTTGGGGAGGCAAAGGAATTTGAGAACCCTACACTTTTCATTCAATTTTGCTGTGAACCTAAAACTGCTATAAGAAATACAGTTAATTAATTTTTAAAAAATATCCTAGGTTTGAGTTCTGGCTCTGATAATTACTAGTTAAGTTGCTCTGGGCCAGGCAATTTATTTAGGCCTTGTAAACTGCTGGTTCGAGTGGTATTCACTTCGCAGGCTTGCCAAGACACTCCAGTCAAAGCACTGGGTGTGAGAACATTTTGTGAAGTGCTCCCTACCTGTTTCTTCATCTTCCTACAGAAGCAACTAAGCAATTTCTCATCATTTTCCACTGAGCAAGCACTGGTGGTTGCAGATGTGGAAATACCTCACCCTTTTATGATCTTAAGGAAATTAACATGAGCTCTAAGAAAATCCCAAACAAAAGCTGGTGAAACTTCACTAGATGTCATAGGAGCAGCTGGCACCATAAACACTGAAAGAGCTTGGCTGGCACGCCTCCCTCCTGGTGCTGCCAAATGATCATGCAGGAGAGACCTGGCATTGCACTGGGGAGACAAACAGGAAAGGAAGGGAGACCATCCCCTAACCTGGGCTCTTCATCTCGGACCCCTCCAGATGGTGTTCAGCCCGGGATGTATCCTGTGGGGTAGTGCGGTGCATGGCCCAGGGCTTCAGCATGAAACACACAGGAACATAAGTACTGGGTTTACAGATCCTGTCAATCACCACCATTCTCTATTTCAAATCTCAGTAGAAACAGAATCTTTAGTGCCTTTCTAACCTTTGGTTTGTTTTTGTTTTACACTTGCCTGCCTATATTGTGTTTACCAAGTAATTTTTAGTGAGCTATCAAATATTTCCATTTTGAAGGAATGAATAATAATTTTTCTCTGGATAAAGGTGAGTGTGGCCATATAAATGAAGGGGGACAGATTATTTCATTTTCCCATCACAAAGTGCTATAACCAATGTAGTGTGTCCCCCAAAGGCTCATGTGCTGGAATCTTGGTCCCCAGTGTGGGGATGCTTAGGTAGTGAGACCTTGAAGAGGTGGGGGCTAGCAGAAGGTATTTATTTCCTGGGGGTCTCCACTTCAAGGATGCACTGTGTTCTGGCAATGGTCGGGTGTCATGAGACTGGACTCCTTCCTATAACAGCAGATTGTTATAAAAGAGGTTAGCCTGGGTCCTCCTTGGTCTCTTGCTTTCTTGCTGCTCCGGCACACAGCTGCCTCACTTTCTACTTCTCTGTCAAGTTGTGACACAACCAGGGACCCATACTAGAGGCCCAACAGATGGGGCAACCCGGTTTTAGACTTTTAGCCTCCAAAACTGTGTGATAAATAAACCTCTTTTTTTTTCTAAAGCATCCAATCAGGTATTTTGTCATAGCATCATCATCAACAACAAACACAAAAAGAAATAAACCTAAAATACTAGGTATATCTTATCCCATCCCCTCCACCTTCCTTTTCTATCTTAAGCAGACTTTTTACAGCCTATTTAGGATAGCTCAAAAATCTGTCATTATAAAAATGAGTGATATTGCCTTCTTGTGTAAATGGCATGACAAATAAAAACAGGCAACCCCATATTGTCTTACCTAAGTTCCAGTGTCCACTCAGCCCTGGGTAGAGGCAGGTATCATCCCAGGCACTCTTTCTCCTAGATCCTGTCCATGGTCTGCTACTGGTTGCCTCAACCTGGTGTTTACCCCACTTCCAGGCTCCATGATCAATAGCACTATGATTTAAAGGGGAAACTAGAGATCCTAGCCTTTCCCTAACTTTCTTCCCAATTACATTTTCCAGGGAAGACCAGGAGGCCTGCCTCTGTAAATGAGGCTAGGCCATGTATGAAATGGAAGTTATCAAGAAGCGCTGTCTCAGGAGCTTTTCTGAGGAGAGAATTCTGCACACAGCAACATCATACAAAAATATTTCATCCTCACTTCTAAACGGGCCTTGAAGTCTGGATGCTACAATTTACAAATGGTGCACAAAGACATCCCCTTTATGATCAAATTGACACTCAAGCTGGAAGGATTCCATTCCAAAGTAGAAACAATGTGTATTGAAAAAAAATTCTCTATGTATTAGCACTGAAAACTCATGTCCCAGAACTTTGAAACTGTGTACAAATGGTATATTTTCCACTGAGAAACTGGGCTGACATTTTTTTTTCCTATTTCAATATCATTTGGGGAAAATAAGAAGTATAATGCGGCCATTCATTCATGAATCCCTTCCACCCAACAGTACCTACATGACAACATCCTTAACACAGAGCAGAAGAGCTGAGTATGTAACTCTGATGATCCTTACATATTTATATGTTCTTGTAAAAGTATTCTTGGCCCCAGACTTAAAGGTCTACTGACTCACCAACAGCTAACAAAACACTGGGATATCATCTGGATGTTATACTGTCAATCCCAGGAAAAAAGAGCCAAAGACAGAGGAAAAAAGGAAAAAGAGGAGAGGAGGGAAGGAGAGAAAGAAGAAAAGAAAGGAAGGGAGGTGGGAATCAGTGTGTTTCCAAGCATACCAATTGAGGCTACCTTTCAGACTGTGAATCTGAGACTGGGTGTCATGAGACTGGACTCCTTTTTTTTTTTTAATTTCACTCATATTTATGGAGTACAAACTGCAGTCTTCTCTCGTTATCTGTGAAGGGTTGATTCCAGCCTCCTTCCCCTGACACATACCCCAAAGTTACCAAAATCTGCAGATGCTCAAGTCCCTTATATACAATGATGCAGCATTTGCACATAACCTAAACACAACCTCATACCTACTTGAAATCAGTCCTACATTACTTTCTATATCTCATACAATTCCTACACATCACTTCTAAATGGGCCTTGAAGTCTGGATGCTACAATTTACAATCTAGTGCACAAAGACATTCCCTTTATGATCACATGGATCCAGCATGCAACAAAGTCAAGTTTTGCTTTTTGGAACTTTCTAGAATTTTTTTTCCCAAATATTTCAGACCTGTGGTCATTTGAATCCATGAATAAGGAACCCACAGATTTGGAAGGTAAGGCATACCCAGGAGAAAAAGGTATCAAGGGAGTGTCCTCAAAGCTTTATAAAAGTAAGATTCAATCAAAGGCAAAACCTTAAATGAGCCACACAGAAATACAGACATAGGTCTTCAGACCACTTGTTCGTAACATAGCTACAATATGGTGGAATACAAGACTCCAGAAGATGGAAGCTCACAAGAATAGATATCTGACCATTTCCTCATCCCATTTGAAAATCTTACTTTAAAAAAGAATAACAATGGAAGTGTTCAGAGCACAGAGTGTGCCTACCAATCTACTTACCTACCTACCTACCTTTCACATATTTATCCATCCATCCATCCATCCAATCAACCTTTCACTCTGACTTTAGAAGATAAAATTGGCCATTTTAATAGTAGGGTGGAAAAGCTGTCAGAGACTAGGTACTGTGGACATTTCCTACTTCCACTGCCACCCCTACTCTGTCCAAGCCACCACCATCTCTCAGCTGTACTAGCCTTCTAACTGGTCCCACGTTGCCCATCTAAATTAATTCTCACATAGTGTCAGATAGGAATTTCAATCTGTAAGTCAGATCATGTCACCCGCCTTGTTAACTCCCTTCAAACTCTACACTGACAATAAAACCTAGAGTCCTCATCATGATGTCCAAGACACCCCATGATATTGGCCCAACTACCTCTCCAGCCTCATCTTTACCTGCCTCCCATCTGCACGACACTCTAGTTTTGAATTTTTGCATATACCAAATTTTTCCATGCTAACATTCCTTATCCCATACCCCATTTCCCCAGATTCCTCCCAGTAGCCAGAGTCTCTTCCTTCCAGGCTCAGTCTAGCTTTCAAGAGGCAGTTCCTGAACACTCTGCCTTTAAGGTAAGCCCTTCTGTCTTCAGCCACTTGTTCTCTATCATATCTCCTTGCGTATTTTCTTCATAGCACTTATGACCTTAAGTTTCTTTTCCAGTGTTTCTTCCCCGTGCTGGAACATAAATCCCATAAGCTCTAAAAGTATCCTCATCACTTAGCCTGCATTAGAAAAAGCAGTAAAGCCAGGCATGGTGGCATGTACCTGCAGTCCCAGCTACTTGGGGACGGAGGTAGGAAGACCACTTGAACCCAAGAGTTTGAGACCAGGTTTAACAACACAGCAAGCCCCTGTCCAAAAAGATTAAAAAAAAAAAGGAAGAAAAAGGAAAGGGAAGGGAATCTATAAATCAGTAATCTGTCACAAAATAAAGAAAGAAATTCACTCATTCCCCCACATTTTCTTTCAACAGCACTAGCATTCCCACGGTATGGCAGTGGGAAAGAACATGGTGGATTAGAGAGTTAGGTACATCCATGTTGCTAGTTTAGAAAGTGATAGGTACTAAAAAATGGTAGAAAATACGTTTGTGATTCTGTTGTTGGATATTGGGTCTCTAGAATGCTGCAAAGTGACCTTTACTAAGTAAGGTGTTCATTAAATATGTTCCCTGATCTTTTTGTTTTCATCCCACAAATAAGATCCTGTGAAAGATAAGAACCAGATCACGGACAGTTTATATATTAGACTACAGTGTTTTATTTTATCCTATAGAGAAAGGAAAGAATTAAGTAGCTGAAAATAGAGGAAGATTTTGTTGGTTTTTGCCTTCACCCTCTCTGACAGCAAAGGAGAGCATGCTCAGAGGGGCTGAGGTTAGGGAACTCTTCAGGCATCATAGGGATGCCACTTTCAAACGTCCTTTGGGAAACAAATTATTTGTGTTCAACAGTGAAAAGTAAAACCAATAGCATATGTCCAGACAAAACCATAGCTGCAAAGAACAATTCTAAGCATTAGTTTCCTTATAGACCTCAGTAAATGAAGGCCAATATTCTTTCTCCTTCTTCCTAAAACATTCCAGTCTCTAAAATTACCTAACATGTTTTGTTGTTATTGTTGTTGTTGTTGTTAGGGACTCAAAATATGGATAGTTTATGGATCTGAGACACAGTTTGTATTTTGGAAATTAATAGATTTCACTTTTCAAAGAATTTTAGCTTTATACAAAATTGAGCAAAGAATAGTCAGTTCTGATATTATCCCTCTCTCATCCCACATTTCCCCTAACCTCTTGTATATTTGTTACAATTTATACCATATTGACCTAGGACCATAAACAAAATTCCATAGTTAGTATTGGGTTTATTGTTGGAAAGTTCAATGGGTTTGACAAATGCATAATGATATGAATCCACCATTACAACATCATTTGGAATAGTTTTATGTCCTAAAAATCTCAGTTCTCTGCCTATTCATTCCTCCATCCCTCATTCTGAGCTCCTGGCCACCACTGGTCTTTTTACCACCTCCATAGCTCTGTCTTTTCTAGAATATCCTATAGTTTGAATCATATAGTATGTGTCTTTTTTTCAGATTGATTTCTTTCACTTAGCAACAAACATTTAAATTTCTTCCATGTCTTTTCACAGATTGAGTGTTCATATCTTTTCATTGTTGAATAACGTTCTATGGTCTGTTTGGATCATAGTTTGTTTACACATTTACCTATTGAAGGATACCTTGGTGGCTTCTAAGGTTTGTCAATAATGAATAAAAAGGCTATTTTAAAAATCATGTGCAGGCTTTTGTACGAGCATAAGTTTCAACTCATTTGGATAAGTACCTAGGAATGTGATTGCTGGTTCATATGGCAACGGTATGTTTGATTTTTGTAGAAAAGTGCCAGAATTTCTTCCAATACCATTTTGCATTTCCACCATCAATAAATGAGAGTTTCTATTGTTCCACATCCCTACCAGCCCATGGTGTTGTCAGTGTTTTGGATTTGGGTCATTTTAATAGGTGTGTGAGGTATGAGATATGAGGGGTGTGGTGATATCTCATGGTTGCTCTAATTTACAAATGAAAAGATGTCCCACATCCTATGTTATCAATGGACATAAGATGTGGAACATCTTTTCATTTGCTGACTTGCTATCTGCAGGTCTATGAGGTCATTGTTCAGATTTTTCTCCATTTTAAAAATATAAAATTTTAGCTTCAAAATCATTTTTGATATCCAGAAAAGTTATAAAAAGTGACTTCTTGTATACTCTCCACACAGCTTCTAGTCATATTAGCATCTTATATAACTGTGGTACATTTTTTAAGACTAAGAAGTTAACATTGGATCAACACTAATAGCCTAATTGTGGACTTTATTCAGACTTCATCAGCTTTTCCATTAATCAATTCTTGTCACTGTTGTTATTGTTCCAACATCCAACCCAGGACAGCATTTCATTTTGCACATAATCATCATGTGTCTGTAGATTCTTCTGGTCTGAGATACTGTTCCTTTTGTTTTTTTCATTCTTATATTCTTTTTTGATTCAGATTAGTTTGTCTGGAATTGAGTGACATCAATCAATAACAGTGCAGTAGAGATCTTCAAAATTTTTCTACTCCATTAAAGCAGCAAGAAGACTGGAAAAAAAATCATCTGAATCAACTTTTTCAGAACTCTGAAATTAACCCAAACTTGCAGCACTCTGGGAAAATTAATTGAAGTAAAACATCTGATCTCACAAATGAGCTTTGTGACATTTTTAACTTGCTCTATTTCCATCCTCCTTCCCCAGCTCCATGGTTTCCTTGAGAGCCAACAACCTGGTAGCCACTGAAAAGGAAAAAATTACAGTTACAGTTCCGCCAGAGCCTTATTCCAAGAAAATTGCCACTATTTGACCTGTCTGTCCATTCCCTGGAAGACCTCACTTACAAGGTTGTCTTTATTTCGATCTAACATGGATCTTCCATTGCAAAAACTTTGTACCTAGAAATATTTGTTTAAAAAATACAAGCATTTTTAAAAATAATTTTGCAAATACCTGAGGTATGGATAAAAACTAGAGCAAACAACAGACAACTCAGAAAGCTTAAAAGGAAAATAAGAATGAGTGATATGCCCACAGGGCTTTGAAAACTTCTGACACAGGCCCGGAGAGGAAATGGAGATTAGGCTGAACTGCAAACCCCTTGGCTGAATGTGGCCAACAGAGCCCCCAAGGAAAGAGGAGAGACATCACTTGTGAAAACTTAAGGAAATTTCTGTTCAGTCATTAGCTGACCAATAATATAGCAAAGATATCATGGCCACACATGACAAAGAATAGGCTTTACAGAGTCTAGGAGCTTGGAAAAGTCATTCAAAATCAGCAGAATTATTTTGGAAGAGTAGACAACAAACAGTAAATACTACAACAAGCAGTAGCAACAATAAATCACCATGGAAAGGGGGCAGAATTTAATTTCTAAAATTTCTAAAATAGTCACTTTATATTAAGTATCCAGTTTAAGACAAAAAAAAAGAGATATGTTAAAAAAGAGATATGTTAAAAAGGTGTGTGTGATGTGTGTATGTATGTGTATATATATATATATATATATATATATATATATATATACACACATACACACATATGTGTATGTATGTATAATATACACACACACACAGACACACACACATAAAAGCTGTCCCTAAGGAAGCCCAGTCATTGAACATACGGATGAAGACTTTAAGTCAGTTTAGTATTAAGGAGATTACATGAGTCAATAACTGTAGGAAACCATGTCCAAAGAACAACGGAAGCTATAAGAACAATGTCTCACCAAATATGGAATATCCATGAAGAGATAAAAATCATTTTTAATGAACCAAATACAAGTTCTGGAGTATGAAAATTAAGTAGTTGAAATGAAGAATGGATTTGAGCAAGAAGAAGAAGGAATCAGGAAGCTTGTGGTAAATCAACTGAGATTGTGCAATCTTAGTAACCGAAAGAAAAAGGAAGGAAAAAATCCGTGAGACACCAAAAAGCATATGCTTATGGAAGGCTTAAACGAAGAGGAAAGAGATAAAGGCGCAAAAATGTTATCTGAAGAAATAATGGCCAAAAAATCTTCCCAATTTTCACAGGAAAAAAAACAAATCTACATATGCAAGAAGCTCAACAAAGTCCAAGTAGAATAATTCCAAACTAGCCAAACCACATTCAAACTACTGACGCACATTGAGTCTTGCAAGCATACAAGGGATCAATAGAATTAATAGCTGGTTTCTTATCAGAAATCACAGGGACAAGAAAGAAGTGGAATGAAATATTCTAAGTATTAACAAAATTAAAATACTTTCTGTCAACCAGGACTTCAATATCCAGCAAGTGATCCTTCAAAAATGAAAGAGAAATTTAAAATTCCCTGATAAACAATAACTAAGATAAATTGCTGCTAGCAGACCTGATTTACAAGAGATGCTTAAGGAAGTCTCTCATGCCTAAATAAATAAATAAACAGTTCAAATTACATGGAGAAATAAAAAAGCACTGATAAATATAATTATCCAAATACATATAAAAGATAGCTTAAATTTATTCTTTTTCTATAAAACTCCTTTATCTAAGTTTAGACAACTATGTAAAAGAATGATTAGAAATTTGTGTTGATGGACATACAATTTATGGAGATGGGTTTACAATGTATAAAGAACAGCAAAAATAAGGTGAAGAAGAGAATTAGATTTATGTAGGAATGCAGGTTTTTGGTGTTTTTTTTTTTAAGAGAGAGAGAGAGAGAGAATTTTTTTAATATTTATTTTTTAGTTTTCGGCGGACACAACATCTTTGTTTGCATGTGGTGCTGAGGATTGAACCCGGGCCGCACACATGCCAGGCGAGCGCGCTACCACTTAAGCCACATCCCCAGCCCAAGAATGCAGGTTTTACATGGTAAGAAAATTATGCTGGTATTGATACAAACTGTGATTGTTTTAAATTATAATGTTAATTGCAATCCCAGAACAACCACTATGAAAATAACTTTAAACTTTTATAATTTAAAGTAATTTTATAAATTTTTATATATAATTTTGCATATATTACACAGAGAAATTTAAATGGTATCTACCAAACATGGGTACTGGGGATGGGTACTGGGGATTGATCTCAGGGACACTCAACCACTGAGACACATCCCCAGCACTATTTTGTATTTTATTTAGAGACAGGGTCTCACTGAGTTGCTTTAAACTCACAATTCTCTTGTCTCAGCCTCCCAAGCCACTGTGATTAACAGTCATGCGCCACCGTGCCCAGTCAAAACATCTATTTAACACCAAAAAGGCAATAATGGAGTAATACAAGAACCAAAAAAAAAAAAAAAAAATAGACAGAAACCACATAACAAATAGCAAATGCTAGTTCTACCTTATCAGTGATTATATCTCACACAAATGAACTAAACACTCCAACCAAAAGGCAGAGACTGGCAGAACAGAATTTTTAAGAGGATCCGACTAAATGCAAGAGACACTCTATAGATTCAAAGACAAATAACTTGAAAACAAGCTGATGGGAAAACATATACAATACAATTACCAAAAGACTCCTCAAACAGCTACCCTAATGTCAGATAAAATAGACTGTCAGTCAAAACTTGTTGTTAGAGATTAGAACAAGTTACAATGACAGAGCAGTCAATCTATGAGGCAGTGTCGTTGGGAAGACGCTATTAATAATGCTTAATAGTTTTTCCTTCATTCTATGAGGAGTAGGGAATTAGAGATTAAAATATTAAAAGCATGACCAATCAATAAGTCTGTGTATCACCCTGGTGAGCAGTGAAAATGATTGATGAGTATTTCACAGGAGGAGAAATGTTGGTCCGTGTAGGTCTTACAGAGGTTCCTTGTCCTTATGGGCCTCCTGAACATGGGAAATGGAGAGAAACACCATAAAAGCAAATATACCAACGTCCTGGGCATAAAGGATAAAATAGGTAGAAGGGCCTACATGTTTTCTAACTAAACCCAGGTACCAAATCAGACCTGTAGAGTTCATCTCTGTATAAAGAATCTGGGATATAATTCTGCAACTCAGAAGTCAGACTCTCAGAAAAAAGACAGTTAGCACCCAACTTTACAAAATGGCCACAGGACAGAGGACATACACTTCCCAAATGGAGTGTGATCTGCAGCAGAACTTGCCTCTAGGACAGAGGAAACTGAAAGACCTTTCCATCCCTAGAGGAAGTGATGCTCAACACAAGTGGCAAATGACAACCTGTCTGGGTGAGGAGCCTTCATTAATAATTAAGACAAGGAAGAGCAAAAAAGTCAATTGGCGTGTCCCAGTTCAACCCAATGACAATGTGTGGCCCTAAGAAGTGCTTTCCTCACAAGAGCTCCAGGTTTCTAAGCTGACACTTCCCTAACTCCAAACTATATCTAGCACCATCTAGTGAAATAACTTAGAATACTTTGTTTTAAAAAAAAAAAAAACTGAGAAATGGTTAAAAACATAAATCCATGAAAGTTGTGGGGTTTTAAGGATGAATGGGAGGAAATGCCTACGGTGTCACCTGGAACACATTGCTGAATTCCCAGATAATAAGGATGCTTTTAATTTCATCAGCCACTTGATGTGGTTACCATGTCAAAGCATTGGCTTGGCTTTTTTTTTTTTTTTTTTTTTTTGGGGGGGGGTGGAATAAGGAAGAAGGAAAAGACTGACTCTGGAGGGGAGAACTGGGGGTGAACCTGGGGTCTGTGGGCTCCTGAGAAGAGGAGAATGTGCGATTGTGTGCTGGAGCCAAATATGTGCATCTCTTTCCAACTTCTTGCTCAGCAGTATCTCATTTTTACAAAGCAAATAGGCAAATAGTACAGATCAGGGTCACCCCCTACCCCACTCCGGACAGCCAACTGTGAAACACTCAACACACCCCTGGAATCTACCCACCTCCCACCTCCCAGCCAATCACAGTCCTCGAGGGGGGTGGCCACAAAGAGGGACTTGCTATAGCCAGGGGCCTACTAGCCAAAGAAAACCGAGTCTACATAGCCTGTGGTTGATGTGCTAACTGGTGGCTGCTTCGCCCTTGTCAAAAAATGTCAAAATTACCCAAACTTATAAAAAACAAAGCAGTTCAAGCTACTTCATCTGTCAGAAAGCAATTGAAACGCCTTAGGACCTTCAGGAAGAGATAAGTCAGGTGCGAATTCTTAGCTAAAGGTAGCTAACTGTGCAAGCTGAGTGCAAGAAGAGCTTAGGGTCAGCAAAGCCAGTTTTGTGACCTCGTTTGACTTTCCTCAGTGGGTAATATTGAGCAATTTAGACCACAGGCTGTTTCTTCAACTAAAATACCAGTGGTGTTTTCTTTCTTGGATTAATGGAATCCTTTCCTTCAAATCACCAATATTCTCTTGTAAGTACCACACCGTCATTTAAGAGATCAGCATCCTGGGAGGTCCTCCAAGCTTCTCTTGAGACCTCAGAATATGTTCTAAAAATTACTGGTGTAAATAATTTCTGAGAGTCCAATTTCTATCCGGCAGTGAGATTCCAAACAAGGAATTTGCTGGCAATCAGATGAACTTCTCTCTTCTCCCCTTTACATACAGGAATGAGCAGTCTCCTTTTCTATCTAATCTAAGACATTGGGGGTGGAGGGTCCAAAACACTGCTTCTCTGCACACGTACCCCAAGGGCTCCACTCCAGCCGGTCTGAAGATTGTTGGCCATAGATGGTTTTCAAATCAGAACGACTTGATGCAGATGGAAATCACATCTGGATAAGACCTTTCCATTCCATTCCACAAACTGACTGGTATCGGGTGTCTGCGTGCACAGATGGGTTACCTGTCCTATTTTGAAGTCTCCTGATCCTAAAGGAAGATAGCTAAAAAAAAAAAAGAAAGAAAGAAACTGTGATTTTTTATCAAGAGATAATAGTCAAGGGGAGTTATATTTTGTTAAACTTTTAAATTGTTTCATGGTCATAAACAGAAAAGATATTGGATCCTTTCATTGCTAGCATCTCCTCTACAGAGAGACTGTGGGTTGTTTTTTTTTTTTTTTTCATTTGAAGGTGATTATGATTCTAAATGACCCAAGTTCATGCATGTAAAGGTGATGTCTCCTTGCCCCATAGTAGTCACTGGGGTCCGCAGCTGCATAGCAGAGGACATACACAGGTGGGCCATGGGCCACCTCTAATCTCTGCAGAATAGGACAGGAGTTTCCATTCGTGGCCAATTTTTAAAATTGGAAAATATCATATGAAAATTCAACTTTGTGACATTTCTTGGGCAACACAAACAAGGTACAGAGGTGTCGGGCCTGCAATCCTGCCTGGCACCCATCAGCTGGGCTTCCCATGGCCATTTCCTGACAGGCACACACTCTGCTGTCTGCCACACTCTGCCCCCACCCCCATCCCTGGCACCCATTCACCCTCCTCCCTGTCTTACTTAAACTTGCACCCCACTGAGTTACGGCTGCACCCAGCTGAGCTGCCAGTGACACTGGCCTGGTGGAGCAAAGTAAAGACAATCCTTAGACGCAGCTCACTGAGAGTCACCAAGCCTGGGCCCTGCTGTCCCTAAGAGATAGGGATGCTCCTGTAGCCAAGACACACTCAGCTCACTTGCAGACTGGACCTCTGAGCTACCTTCGGAGACAAGCTGGGGAGTTCATGGTGGAGTACATTTATTTCTGAACTTAATGACACGGGGAGTCACCAGTTTGCCCATAGTATCAATTTTTCATAAAATAAAATAAAGGAGAAAAGTTATTGACTCGAATGTTCCAAGAGTGCTTGGTCTAGGGAAGAGTGTATTTTTAGCCTGGATATACCGACAGGAATGCCCCGCTCCATGTAGAAAAGTAATGAGAGCTACCACTACTTGTTTTTAGGTTCTCTTTCCAGAGAGATTGTATATTTGTTTTAGGTTCTCACCCAGAAAGGTTGTATATTTACAGATGAGAAATTCAAGGCTCAGAGAGGTTAGTTAACTTGGGCAAGCCACGCAGCTTTATTATTTAACAGAAATAGCAATTACTGTACAGGCTGACTGAAAACCCACACCTTGTCTACTAAGTTGTGCTGGCAATATTCTAAAATGGCCTTTTGTGCTCCTTGGTACAATTTCTTAAAGATTATTTCCCTTGAGCCTTTTTACAAGCTTATGGGGTGGAAGAATTATTATCCACATTTTGCAAATGAAAAGTTAAAGCACAGAGAATTTAAGTCTTAATTTAATAAGTAGTAACCAAGGACTAATCCTTACATTGCCTAATTTCTAATCCAGTGTTCTTCCTGCTTCATCAAACACAAAGCCCACTTTGAATTGAGTGTGACTTTCTCTTTAGTCGCTTTATTTTAAAGAGTTGTGATGTTTTGATGTCCTAGAAATGGTGTGCATTTCTTTTAATGAAGGATTTTTTTTTTAATTTGAAAAAGGAGTAGAAAAAAAGGCAACCAAAAAATGTTAAATTATTCTACTCATTAAAATAACCATGCTTCTTTTAAGGTAGCCAGTAAAACTTCTCTGTAACTGTGCTCTATTTATAATTACAGAGACACATTTAGTCCTTTGTGGCAAAGGCAGTTGACAAGGAAAATAGGTCTGGGTAAAATGCTTTTTTTTTTTTTTTTCAAAATAGCACAACCGAGTTTAGAAGCAATAGAAGTGACCAAAGTGAAGCCACAAACTGGGAATATTTTTTTTTTAAAATTATTTTAATGGTAGAGGGGAGATCAGTGGTTTAAACAGATTGAACTTTGGTGTCAGAGAATCTATTTTATTTATCTGCCTATGGTTTTGCAGGGCTGAAATTTCCATAAATAGGAATTTTTTAAAAGGCAAACATGAACACTACAGAAATGGAATAAATGGCTGCACTACTCCAGAGGAACACAGTCTTTCTGGAATCAGACACGCCAGGAGAAGGTCTTAAAATTTGTCTTAGTGTCTCCACTGAATTCATAGATTCCCATCTTGGAAGACGCCGTCTGTTCCTCTCTCATAGACACATGCCACTTTCTTCTTTCATGACATCCTCAGACAACAGATGCCTGTACGTGCAAATCCAATTTACTCTATAAAAGGAACAGACTTTTATTTCCCACATTTGATATGAAGAAAGGGCTTTGAAATCCTTTCTGGAGGGGGCTCATGCTGAGAGCTTGAAGTCCTTACCCTGGACTTTTGGAGGATGTGGGGACCAGTTTCAAGCCAGGGGAATCGACACTGGGAGAAGTCCACAGGGACCCAGGAGGCAGACAGACTAGAAGACGGCAATGTTAGGGTGCAGGCAGGGAGCACTGCACTAGGAAGACGGGCCAGAACAGGGTCACACTCCAGTTTAGAAGATTCTCACAAGGATAGTCACTGAATCAAGGAATCCTAGTCCCTGAATCAACTCTCTCAACTTCAATTTCTTGAAACTCATCTTTCCCTCTTCTTTTGGTCCCAGTAGCTGAGACAAGCTTGAAGCTCCAGAGGTGACCAGGAAGCCCCTGGATGGTAGCCCAGACATGGCTGTGGAGATAGGAAGCCAGGCAGGTCGTGGATCTGGAGCACGTTGATGGAGAGCCAAAGAGCACCGCCTCCTGATTGTGGCCTGTCAAGGACATCTGCTCTGCAGTCAACAGCAGAGATTGGACAGAGATTGACAACGAGCAGACTCCTCACCAGAGCTCCAGTACCCAGAGTCACAACGGGTGACTCTCAAGGAACACATGCCCAAAGCCCAGGGTCCATTCTAATGGTCAGAGGCCACACCAAAGCAGAGGTTTCTTTCATATTGTGAACATAACCCTAGAATATATGCATGCTGACTAATCATGCAGAATACTCTAGAACTTTGGCTTATGACCAGGTTCAGAATCATTTTATTATCAATGAGAGAAAAAGATCATATTGCTAAAAGCAATATTTAGAGTGAAGTCCTTTTAATAAAATGACTCTCTACAAAGTGCAGCCATTAAACTCGCAGAAGCCCAGATCTAGGCTTCTAAATTCTTATGTTGAACTATGATGCCCTCAACTGAGGAGAAGGAGCCCCAACAACCTGTGTCAGCCAAGTACCTCGGGTTTGACTTTAGCATATGTCCCTTTTTCAAGCGAAACTATGTGGGTGTAGCACCCCTTATCCTGTCCTCTTAACTAGGACAAGAGAACTCGAGAATTAGATAAGCACACTGTGAATAAAGCATTATGAAATTCCCCAACTGCTTTTTCTGTGGCATCTCTGGCTTCATTAAAAAGGAATTCCACTGCCTATTGATGGTTCTCATTCTTAATTTCCTCTGAATAATGTAACTGAGTGAATCAGTGTTTCCCTATAAAGATGCATGCTGGAATCTAACCTAAAGCTCTGCTCTACAGATAACCCTACCCTGAAAAGAACCCTTTATGGAAAACTGCTAAGGGAACATGTCAATATTCCTTACTCCCCTAAAGATGTATCATGGAAGGCCCTGATGCCTGGACACATGGGGAATCCATGGGCCACCTAGCAAACAGGACAGAACACAGGCTTTACAGTCCTGTTTACTTCTGACCATGCCTTGCTTAGCCATTACCAACTGTGTGACCTTTACAGGCTGGGTGACCTCTGATATCTGTCACTAGACAATGGGAATCTTCTTTCCTTCCCTGCAGAGTTGTAAATGAGATCACATATTAACATGTCTTCCATAACACTTGTGACCTACAGCCTACTGGTCCCTGCCACTTCCCATTTTGTTCGTGTAAGAGACAAGTGAAAGTAGAGAGTCCTTGCTCAGTGCTTTCCAGATTGCTAAAGGCTGTTCCAAAAATGACGAAATATCAAGATGGGCTCTCCTTGATAACTCAACATGCTTTGCTTCATAGCACGAAGCATGAAGCAATAGGAGCAAACGCCCAGCATGGGCCATAAAACAAAGTGTTTTGAACTCAAAGCTAAGCATGGGCAAGGTCTGCCTCTAAGAAAAGTCAGATCATGCAAATGAAGAACTCAGGGCAGAGTCAGGTTTAAATAAACACATCCCCAAACTCTACCCAACGGCAACCCTCAAGGTGGAGACCACCAATCTTTATTTTTGCCAGAAAATCAATGTTCTTGCTTCTCCATGAACACTGTTTTCATAAATTTGAAAAAAAAACGAGTGTTATGGTTTAGATGTGGTGTCCCCCAAAAGCTCACATATGAGACAACGTAAGAAGATTTGGAGGAGAAATGACTGGGTTGTAGCCTTAGCCCAACCATTGATTTAATCCCTGGTGGGATTAACTGAAGTGACCGGTGTGGCTGGAGGAAAACTGGGGCATGGCTTTGGGGTATATAGTGACTGGAGTCTGTCTGCTTCTTGGTCACCATGATGTGAGCTGCTTCCCTCTGCCACACCCTCCAGCCATGATGTCCTGCCTCACCTGGAGCCCAGCGGAATGGAGCCCTCTGTTGACCTCTGAAACCGTGAGCTCTCAAATATGCTTTTCCCCCTCTACAGTTGTGCTAGTTGGGTCCTTCGGTCACAGCAGCGAGAGGAAGCTAAGACAATGGAGTGGGTAGGTGGCCCACAGTTAACTCCTGCCACTCTGAGCCAGCCGTTTAGAAGCGTGATCCCGGCTCTGAGATTTGCCTTCCTTCCTTTTGCCAGGCGCACTGCGGGGATGGTAAGATGAAAGAGGAGTTGCTTGGCAAAGAGATGGAGAACTGGAACCCAGCCGTGTCCCCCCAAAATAGACTCGGACATACAGAGAATGTATTTTTCTACCAATAGCCTGAGGGAGGACCTCCTCAATTAAAAACACTTTTGATACAAAGCCAGACTCCCCAAGATGACCGCCTAAAAATACACGAAAATCTAGGAAAAACAGCTCTCCATCCTGGAGGGAATGTCAATGGAAAATAGTTGCTAGGCTTTTCCAGCTACCAGTAATAAAAGATAAATAGGCTTCCCATTATAAGTCCAGTGCTGCAGGGGTCGTCAGCTGGGTCGGAGCCAACTTGGGGATTTTCTGAGTGCGTTACAAATTACAGGAACAAAATGTGGACTTTTCACTCCAGCCATGTTTTCTGAGGCCAGACAACTTATTGTTGGGTTTGCTTCCTTGTGGAGTCTCTAGCTGAAAAAGATGTCTCCGCGCAGGGAAGCACATACTTTGTTATTTTGAACAGCAATTGTAAAATGCACGCAGACCTTAAATGGAAGAATTAAATACATTAACTTAATGTATTTATTTTAATACATTAATTTTGTATTGTAAAGAAATGCAAACAAAAATAAACAATAATTCTTTTATAACTGAACATCAATATGTGCGTTTTTTTAAAAATTTTTGTCAATTCGTAATTTTTTTTAAAGTCCAAAGTAGAAATACTAATAGCAAAATGCAACATATCAACATATTTATATCTATCTAGCTTTCATTAAATTTCTTCAGACAGATGTCTTCATGGGAATGCTAACATTATGTTCTCCATATTATTAATGTTGCTGGAAGAAATATCTGTTCAGAAGGCTTCTGCCCCTATAGGTCTCATTAGCTGTGTGTTAGTTTTTTGCTGTTAGAAGACTGAGGTCCTTTGAAGGCAGAGTTTTATTTTACTCATCTTTGAATCTTTGTCCCAATCCCTAAAAATGTGTGACATAAAAGAGATAAAAGTTTAATGAAGGAATTCCTGTTTTGTGAGCTGAAGGTGAAGTTATCTTTCATTATATTTTTCATGGATTCGAATGAATATCCATACAATAAGTTCTTCTTATATTTTAATGCTGGGAGGCAACATTTCGCTCTCTTGCGCGGCTCGCTTGAGCTCTCTCTCTCTCTCTCTCTCTCTCCATAATAATAAGAGCACACTGTGTTTCCTTTTCCACTTGGATCCCAGGAATTTCTAGGGCAAGTTTGAAACTCAATTACTGTCATTCTTCCTGGTCTAGAATTTCTGATTCATTTTTTTCTCTCTTGTCTTTCTTATTTTCCATGTTTTTTTTTTAATCTTGTATCTTTGTTTTAAGGAAATTTTATTTTAAGCTTCCTGAAGGTGGAAGAAAATAGAGAGTAAATACTTAGTTAAAAAATAAATGAATAAAGAAATAAGAAGCCAGCACATTGTTCACCAATGGCTCCTTGTACATCTAAGGAGAATGCCCCAGGAGACCGTTATGTTCTACCCATGATGGTTTAATTTGATCAAACATGGTACTACATTAATGGAAAACTACTGGACTGGGAGACCAATCATGGAAGTTCAACCCCTGTCCCTCACTAGTTGAGTGACGTTGAACAAAACTCCTGTATCTGTCAGCATCCTCTTTCTCCTGTCATGAACAGAGTACATTCACCCTTTCAACAGACTCAGAGTCTCTCTTGACTCTACAACAGGGACCGTGGCAGATATCGCAGACGTCAAGTGAATAAGAAGAAGCCAATTAATAAAGTTGGTGCCCAGCCTCGGAAGACAGAGAAGCAGACAGTAAAGCGTGACAGCACCCTACTTCCTGGGGTATTGGCGAGGCACAGAAGGGAGGCATCTAAATCCGGCTGCAGGCTTCCAGACTGTTTGAAAGGAGGCAGCAGTTGCATCGGGTCTTAGAGTTGATTGGAATTAGCTAGATGAGAAATGGAGCCAGGGAGAGAGCAGAGGGCTCCAGGAGAACACGTGTGAAATCACAGAGACGCGGAGAAGCTCCACAAGATGGGGGAAGTCCAAGTTGTTGGATGAAAACATAATACGTGTTCCGTCTACCTCCCAGGGCGGCTTCCAGGATCGGTTGAGTAGAAGTGTATATTGAAAGTGCTTTGTCAACTGTAAAGCGCCATGCGTGTGTTCAAATCTAAGAGATTATTATTAGACACTCATTTTTTTTTCTCCCTCCAAATTGGAAACATTTGCTGGAGTAAACATCGCTGATGCATTAGCTGTCAGGATAGTGTATTATATTTGGAAAACATTTGCCAATGTCTGTTCAGTTTTTAAATTCCCAGTCACATGTGGTTTTTGTTTGAGAAAATACATCAAGTAATAATGGATTTATTGTTAATTGTGCAACATCAGAGCTTTAAGTTTTAAATAATCTCTATTCCATGTTGGCTGTGGATATTTGCAGTTGCTTATGTATTAATCAAAAACTGATAAGCAAATACCGTTACCTCTTTGTATCAGTTAAAATTTATCAAAAGAAATTCAGAATCCTTTCCATGGAGAAGCAAGCCAATAAAAACAAATTCCATCTGAAAAAAAAAGGAGAAAAAGAGGCGTGGTCACCTCCACATAAAACAAGTTTCCCCAAGAGGCCGGATGGCACTCAGACTCAAATACCCATTCCCTGTTTAGCACTCCAAGAATGAAACAGTGGGACCTTTCTCCCATGGTTGGAGAAATCACCAAGAGGGCAGAAAAATCAGAATGGATAACTCATGTTCACAATTCTTTTTGGGGGAAGGGTACTGAGGATTGAACTCAGGGCCACTCAACAACTAAGCCACATCCCCAACCCTATTTTATATTTTATTTAGAGATGGGGTCTCTCTGAGTTGCTCAGCAGCTCGCGGTTGCTGAGGGTGGCTTTGAACTCACGATTCTCCTGCCTCAGCCTCCCAAGCCACTGGGATTACAGGCATGCGCCACTGTTCCCAGCCACAATTCTTGATAGTTATAGATGATCCATCTTTGGAGGGTTTGAATTACTGCATCTGAAAAAGTGCTTTCATTCTTTGAAAAAGTGCAACAGGAAGGCTTGAGGCAGAAAAGGATAATAGGAGTTTTATTTTGTGTTGCTGACAAGTTGTCCAGGCATTACCTTGTCCTATTCAATGCTCAGAAAATAACCATTGCATCCTGCCCAGGCTCCCCCTTACAAGAGAGAAACACTTGGAGTCTGGGAGGTTGACATTAGTGGTGAAATTTTATATTGAGTCGTGATTAATTAAGCCACTCATTAATAATATTGGTCATTGGGGTCTAATATAGAGTGCTGATGAACTAAGAAAGACATTTATTTATGTCCTTTGGTGTACAGGGAAGCTGAATCACAGCTCATCCAAGTTAGACAGGACCTGAAAGGTTATTCTGTATGACTCTTCATTTTATGGATGAGAAATTTAAGAGAAAAGTCAGCTCATTTTCTTAAGGTCAGGCAGTGACTAAATGACACAGCTGACTAAGAGCCTCCAGGGCTGTTCTACACTTGCTGCGGATCCAAGGCCAGCAAATACCCAGGGAAAAGATTTGGGAACTGCAAGGACTTCGAGAGAGGGGCTTCAGGCCGGGGTCTCACCTTCAACCAGACACTCAAATCCCACCACCGAAGGGGGCTGTCACGTCCCTTCTTGCACAGGCTAGCTCAAGAGGGCCGGCCCACCCTGTGTCTGAAGCAGGCGGCCTCCGCTGGGCCATTCAAGTGGCATCGGGCTTCGGCAGGGCTCCCCGCCAAAGCAACAGGCTCTGCTGTGCCTTAACAAGAGCAGTGGCTGAGACTCCAGACGAGTCGACTTGCTTTAGAGGCGAGCTGGGAAAAAATGATCTGTTGTAGAATTCCTGTTGGTCCAGTCAGCTCCCATTCTCTTGTGAAACCGGATTTGTAGGCACATGCTCTGGCCAATGAGTCAGCCCTTAAAAAGTCATTCATAATTTATGTATAAACAAGAATAGCTTTTGTTTCAGAGAATTCGGGAGGGCTCTGTAGCTCTCCTCCTTCCAGGCCTGTTTCTGAGGAACAGTTCCTGTCTCAAGGCGGTTCCTATAGGCCTATAAATACTTTGATGTTCAGACATCTGGAACTTATATTTGGTGTTGACTAATGAGTATTATTATTTTATTATGTATTTATATATGATCTGAAAGAAATTTGAGGTTATATGCCACATAACTCTGTATACACACTGAACAATGACAAATTCTTTTTACCCATTACTCTTATGATTTATTACCCGGGCAGAAGAAGTTCTGAGTCACTCAATTGACATATAATTGTGTTTTGGAAGATAGTAATGGGACAGGGAGAATGTAAAATTGCCCTTAACATATATTGTTAAAAATAATTTCTAAGTGGGACAAAATGGACTCCAGAGATATTATTTCTCTCATTTTAAAAAATATCAAAGGATGGTCAATATGGCAACAAACGCCAGCCCTCCTTTCGAAAGAGTCAAGAGGAGCCTTGGCCTTAGAAATACATGTGGGTATGTTTGAAAGGGCAATAAACAATACAGAATGGATCTGACTTCAAAGAGTTGCCTATTGGGGAACCAGACCTATTTCAAAGCCGAATGTTCCATACCTAGTTTGCCTTGGTATCAATAAGCCACAGGTAAATACTGCAAGATCAAAGGGAAGGCGGGTGTGTGTGTGGGGGGGGGGGGGATGATGACATTACTTTCTCTGCAAAGCATTTCCCCCCAGGGACACTGGGGCATAACCTTCTGTTGTGTGTTCAGGAATTTATTTTAGAGGAGTGTCGGAGGCTTTTCAGTGTGTCAGAGCTGCTGCTCACAGGCCAGGGAACGCGAGGCTCATGGAAGGTGGCATGCACAGGGACGAGGAGACTGAGCCGGGAGGAAATAAATGGTCCCTTTATGGTCCACACTGATCCAAGCTTGCTCACTTGCTTCTGCCCCCCACGAGCAACATCAGTGTTAACTGGTTTGGCCCATCAGCAGCCGTCTGCCCCTGGGTGGAAGAATGAGCCCTCTGTGCGCACAGGCAGAACGGTCGCCAACAAAGGCCCATTGCAGTATTTGAAAGCCCGAACTTGCCGCTAAATCAAAGCATTTCCAGGGGCTGAAGCTGTGAACAGGATGTGCCATGGACAGTGAGAGAGGCTCTGAGCCGCTCCCCTGGAGAATCCTTAGAATTGACTCATCTGCTTCACTGACAGTGCCCAATTTCAATGACACAGTGTGGGCAGTATTCACTTAAAGTCATTAGTGGGAGTTCTGTGAAATCCTAGGGAACTGAGTTTCAGGAGCCAGCTGCCTCCAAAGCAGAGAAGTCACAGAGACCCAGCTGAGCCCACTTCCAGAGAAGGAAGGAGTCCTGCAAACAAAGCAAAGTCAAGACTTGATTTAAAGTCTGTCGTAAAATGAAGTAGTAGTTCCAATCTCCTCCCGTCCACACACCTTGTTGATGGCTTTATTTTATTGTCCATGATGCTTGGATTAGACGATGGCTCCGTCACACACACTTAAGAAATGGCAGCCTTACTTTGAAAGAAATGCAAAACACTGAGACAAAGGAATAAGGTTTTGAGGCTATGTTTAGATCACACGGAAATTATCAGTCCTACTTCATATGTGTCACAATATTTTCCTTTGACTGCCTTCCAAGGAATATTTTTCTTGCCCAAAAGATGATATGAGGGTTAATTAGAAGTAAACAATAACTATATCCTGGAGATAAACAGCAACAGATTCTTGGGTAGCCTGAAACAACCTCCGTTTAAATGATGGATGATTGATAACATCAGCCAGTGGTCCTCACAGCCTCACTACCTCCCCAGGGTGCTCTTCCTGCCGAGCTGCTCCTACCCCAGTTCTAAAGGTAGTGCCAACGAGGTAAGTCAGTGTATCAGCTAATCTTCCCTATCAACCTTCCCACTTTATTCCAAGGCACCAGGGCTTGGAATTATGCCATGCTTCCAATGTGGATGGGTACATTTGGGGTTTTGGTGAAATTATAACCAAGTTCTAAATCCCTCATTCCAGGCACCTACATAGCTCCACGGTCTGTCAGTATCCATTGGTCTTGTTCACCCTGCCCTTAGGGTTGTGCCTTCATTCCCTGACCTGACCTGGTAGAATTAGAGTGGCCCAACCCTAGATCTCACTCCTTCTGGGGAGACACTGGGGCTCTACATGACTTTTCTCTGGCCATTTTCACCAGACCGTATTCCACCCAGTTTTCCCCAAACATTGAGGAGAACTCCCAATGCTCCTCAAACTCCCTCTTAAATAGTGGTCACTTGGATTCCTGGGTCCTGGATACCCTGATGAGTTGCTATCAGAAACACCCTGGGATGTGCTACCCTCTCTGACTCTCCTCATTGACCTCCTAAAACCAGTCTTGCATCTAGGTCTTCCTTCAGCTCTGGAGAGGGTACCTTTGCCCAACCCTGGCTTTTATTCTCCATGGTGCAGGGTTACCAAGTTTGACCCATGAAGCATCAGGTCTGAGCCATTTCTAGCTGTTTCCATGAATTTTCACGATGAAGGAAACAAAGAGCCACCCTTAAAAATATTTCTATTGCCAAGAATAATGTTAATGATCCTAACAGTCTGTTATAAACGTCCCAAAAGGACAATCTTTGCTTTCAATGAGAAACGGAAAGATTCATATACAATCTACTTTGAGAACCTATTTTACACAAGAAAAAGAATCCTAATGGGGAAAAAAATACACACAAACCTAGAGTGGTGGAAAGATGCATTCATTTATCCACTCATAAGATTTTATTGAGCATCTACAATGTTCCAGATACTTGTTCCAGGTGCTGGGCATATATAAATAAACAAAGCAGTTCAAAACATCTGCTCTTATGGAGCTCACCTTCAGAATATCACTAGCCGTGTGATCCTAAGTCATTTCATCTTTCCAAACTATATTTTCCCCACCCACAAAGAAAGGTAGAGAGAGGTGATGGCAGGGGAGGGGAGGGGAGGGGAGGGGAGATAGGGAGGGCAGCAGAATCCAACTGACACTAGGATTGCTGTATGTATACACATGGATATATAACCAATGTGATCCTGCAATCTGTACACGTGGAAAAATGAGAATTCATACCCTATTTGAATCAAATGTATGATATGTCAAGATCATTGTATTGTCTTAAGCAACTAATAAAAATAAATAAACAAATAAAATAAAGGGAAAGAAGTCCCATTCAGCTCTAACTTCTTTAAAAATGCTGAAATAAACAGATCACATATCATGCCAACATACCCCTGCCTGAGTGAATGTCGAGGAAAGACTGTAGATAAAATTCAGTCTAATCCTATGATATTCACCTGAGCACCAGCTAGGTGCCAGCAGATATTAGAAAAATAAAGATGAATGAATTATATACTCTCCACCCCTCAGCACCTCCATACCTCCTGGAGTAGGCAGACACATGAAATCAATTATTTTTAACAAATTGGCTCTTAACAAATTACACTTCTCAATTGTTACCAACTTATACAGTACATAGAAACACAAAAGGACATGAAAATGACCAGAAATCCTGCCAATAAGAAGTGGTCACGCTTGATAACTTGATGGACCCTCTTCCGGATAGCCTTCTATGCCTGCACATGTGAATTCCAGGTTTATTCTTTTCTGTCACTTGGAAAATACAGATATTCAAATATTGCCTTTTCCCTCAGGTACAGGACCCGGACTTCTCTCCTTGCCCATCTCTGGATTTACATAATCATCTCATTCCTGTCAACTATTCCATCCCATGTCCATACAGTTGTGAATTTATCCAGTTTCCTACTGATGGACATCATCTTCTAACTTTTCTATATTAGCAAGAACATTTCAACAGATATCCTAATGTTTACCTATTTGTTAACCATTGGTGCACCAATACTTTCTTCAAATACATTTCCTTGGGTAAGAGATGCATGTCAATGTATATTTTTACACTTTAGATTTGCAAACATCGAGTTTCGGTCAATTTAGAGCTCCAGCAACCATATAGGAAATACCTCATTTATCTGCACTCTCATTATTTTCAGGGCTTTTTTTGTTTTTCTAAACCTGTTCAATCTTTGCCAACCTGACGTGTTAAATTCCTTATGGAGTTTGTGTTGGTGAAGTTGAAATCTTTCATGTATATATTGGTTATTAATATTTTTGCATTTGCTAGTTTGTTGTTCATGTCCTTGGCCATAACTTTTTTTAGTTGTATAAAGTGATTTTTTTCACTCAATTGGTTAATATCTATTTGTACTTAGAAACATTATCCCTTCTGCAACTATGGGTGCTATAAATACTTTTTCTAGCATGGAGTTTCAACCTTTTAAGATTGCTTCTTAGCCACCCAAAAGACTTTCTTTAATTGTTGAAAATTTCAAACACACAAAGAAAAGAGCCTCATAAATGGACCCCCAGGCCAGCCCGGCTTCAACGGTTTCCATTTGTGGACAATCTTGATTTGGTTTTGAATCTCCTTTCTTCTAATCTTGAATTCTTTTGAAGCCAATCCCAGACAGCCTATTACTTAATCCATTTACGTATTTCTAAAAGATAAGGTCTTCCTTTGGCAATGTTTTAATATCATTACATCTATCAATATTTTTCATTTATGTTCTCTGACTTTCATTATAAACCCACACCATCCGTGAGGCCAAATTACTTATAAGTAGTTTTATGATTTATTCATATATTGCTGTTGTTCCAACGTTTAAATACTTGGTCTGTCTCAAAATTTTGAGTATAAAACTCAGCATGGTCTCCCTGTCTCCCAGTACCGTTTATTAAGTATTTCCCCCAGCTTGTATCACATGTCAAATTCCCCACAAGGTTAGGACTGCTTCTGTATTGGTCCACTAATCTACTGGATAGTTTTTCCCATCAGTAAATACCACATTGACTTAGGTTCTGTTACTCTCTAAAATATTTTAATAACTGGTTTAATAAGGCACTCCTAATTTTCTAGCTATCATATCTTTATTCATCTGAATTAAATTTTTAAATATATTTTTTTTAGTTTCCCCAAGTCCTGTTGTGATTTTAATTGATGATTAATCAGTACCACAGATTAGGGATAATTGTTTCTACAGTAGAGGGTTTTTTCAACCAAAAATAGGTACATCTCTTCATTTTCATTTATTCAAGTACTCTTTTGTCAATCAGTAGTGTTCTTCGGGTGTTTTTCTTATAGATCTTATCATTTTCTCCATAAGTTAGCTAGTTCATGTTTTTTTTACTGTCATTATGAGTCAAATCTTATCTGTTCTCATATTTTCTAGTTGGGTATTATTAATGTGAAAAGGAGATTGATGATATAAATGGACCAAACTATAACTATTTTCATTTTTTTAATCTCTTCCTAATTGTGGCTATCTTGACCCATGGGTTCAAGAGTAGTGGGTGCCAGGCATAGTGCACATGCCTATAATACTAGTGACTAGGGAGGCTGAGGCAGGAGGATCATGAGTTCAAAGCCAGCCTCAGCAACTTCGAGGTGCTAAGCAACTCAGTGAGACCCTGTCTCTAAATAAAATACAAAATAGGGCTGGGGATGTGGTTCGGTGGTTGAGTGCCCCAGAGTTCAATCCTCAATACCTCGGCACCCCCCAAAAAGAATAATGGGTTCAGAGTATTGTCCAGGGAACAAGCAAAGGATGGGGCCTTATCAGTTGAATTTTTGGAGACAGCACACCATTCAGGCCCAAGAGGCAGAGAGCCAGATGATAGCAGGCCTCTGTGCTGAACTCAGGATCCTCCAGCACATTATTTATAAGGAAGAAAAAAGAACTTAAGATGCTTCTTGTTAATTGTTTGCTTTGAGAAGTGACAACAATTGGGAGCAGCACTGAAAAGGGAAAAGTATCCTTGAGCCTGAGAAAGAGTGAAGGGAAGGTCCTGTTAGCTCTCATCCTATGCTTTGTGTCTAAATTAGCCACAGTAGGCCCCGCTCAATTCCTTAGTGAAGCAGGACTTCATTCTAACCCTCTGTGCTGAGGTAACACAACCAGCCCCAGGACTAGAATAGACTTTAGAGCATCTCATTCAAACTCCACATTTTTAGAGAGAGAAAGAGGCTGAGAGAAAGAGGGGTGTTTTTTGTTGTTGTTGTTGTTGTTGTTTTGTTTTGTTTGTTTTTGTCTCAGGGCTAGGAAGTTGCACCTTCAATCCTTTGTAGGTCTCCACTGGCCTGGGCCTTCAGACATCAAGTCCAGGACTCAGTTCTCCATACCAGACTGTTTCAAGGGACTTAAATCTGAGCTTTCTTGGATTTTTTTTTTTTATTTCTAGTTTGCTACTCAGCTTATTAGACGAGAATGTTTCTGTTATATTTTTATAATAGAGTCTTGAGCATAAAAAGTCTTACTTTACCCTTTTGATCCTATATGAACATTGGTGTTAGCACCTGAATGGAGATTGGTTCCCAGGGAAAATGCAATTTCAGAAATTTTCACATGACTTCTCTTGGTGGAGATGTGAACAAATACAAAGGTCTGATGCAGTGTGATCAGGCAGCTTAGTGTCATTTTTTAAAAATGGTATATGGTGGAAACTGAGCCAGTGGCATTGGATAGAAGTGAAAGATGTTCCATTTTGTCACTTCAGGTCATTTGCAATCTTCCACTTGGTGTGATTGAGATAGATATATGTTATGGCATTCGTCTTTTTTTAAAAAATTTGTGTTTGCAATAATAGAACTTAATGAGGCTTTTATTGCTGTTTCAGTTTTGGAACTACATATTGCCTTTAAGTCAATGGAAGAATGAATGGAAGAACCTTGTAACCAACCAGTTGGATCTGTCAGGCAATCTATAAATAGAGTTCACCAGTATTAAGATCAATGGTCTTCTACAGTGAAATATGGCCATTGTTAAAATAAACCTAAAAAATTGTCATTCACCATTCATCATGTAGGTGAAATACTAAATGTTCAAAACAACAAATATTCAGACCCAGGGAATAAATGGAAATAAAAGAACAGTAAAACTAAATGTTCACTAAATATCATAAAATTTAAAAAAAAAAATGTTCATATACTTTACTGAAGTTTTGCCTCTCAGATGGCATTAAACATATTATACGCAATTTCAGAGACTTAATGCTTATTTTATAAGCAGCTCTAAAAACTGCACTTACCTATTTCATATCACATCAGAATAAAGCTGATGGACATCAGGCTGGAGCAGAAAATAAGAAGTGACAGGACAAGTTCACAGAAGTATATAATGGGACTCATCAATAGAAGCACACACGAGAACTCTGAGAACTAAAACATCTGAGGACAAAGAGTCCGACACACACAGAGTTTTGAAGGCCTCATGTGCTGTTATTTTTGCACCATGTTGACAGTGACAACCTGAGGCACAGGGGGAAAGCTGTTGCATTTAATATATTCTCTTCAAGAAAAAACTAGGACTTGATTCTTTGAAAAGATAAACACAATTGATAAACCCTAAGACAAACTAAACAGAAGAGAGTGAAGACCCAAATAAACAAAATTGGAGACCAAAAAGGAGCTATCACCACAGACGCTTGTGAAATTCAGAAGATCATTAGAAACAATTCTAAAAATTTATACTTCAAAAAACTGGAAAATCTAGAAGACATTGCAAATTTCTAGGCACATATGACCTGCCCAAATTTAACCATGAAGATATAAAAAACTTAAACAGGCTGAGCACAGTGGTGCATGCCTGTAATCCCATCAACCAAGAGGCTGAGGTAGGAGGATTGTGAGTTCAAAACCAGCCTCAGCAACTAGTGAGGCCCTAGATAATTGAGCAAGAACCAAAATAAAACACGGTGAGGATATGGCTCAAGTGTTCAATCCCTGGTACCAAGGGTGTGGGAAGGTGGGTGGATCCAAACAGACCACAATAAAGCAATGAAATTAAAACAGCAGTTAAAAGGCTTCTGACAAAAAAGAAAAAAAAGTCCAGAACTGTATGGATTCTCAGCTGAGTTCTACCACACCTTTAAAGAAGAATTAACACTAGTGTTCCTCAGATTTTTCCGTGAAATTGAAATGGAAGAAACACTTCCAAACACATTCTATGAAGCCAGTATAACCCTGTATCAAAACCAAACAAAGACACATCAAGGACAGAAAACTATAGACCAATATCCCTGATTAACACTGATGCAAAATCCTTAATAGAATATTAGCAAACCACATTCAAAAACACATCAAGAAGATATACTCTAAAAAACTGAAAAATCTAGAAGACATTGCAAATTTCTCGACACATATAACCTGCCCAATTTTTCTTAAAGAGAATATATTAAATGCACTATGATAAAGTGGGTTTCATCAACATATGCAAATCAATAATTCACTACATAATTACAATTAAGGAAAATAATCATATAATCATCTCAAAATGTGCAGAAAAGACCTTTGATAAAAATCTAGCATTAAAGGAATACAAATAGGAAAAGAAGAAGTCAAATTATCTTTGTTTGCTGATTAAATGCTCCTGTATCTAAAAGACTCAAAAAACTCCACCAAAAAAAACTTTCTAGACTTGATAAATAAATTCAGCAAGGTACAAGATCAACCTTCATTAATCAATAGCTTCCCTATACTCCAGTAGTGATTCTGCAGAGAAAGAAAACATGAAAACTATCCCATTCACAATAACATAAAAATAAATAAAATATTTGTGAATTTTTATGTCATATATGATTATGTCAAAATAAACTCAACTGTTATATAAATATAATGAAAAGCATGAAAAATAAATAAACTGTTGGACATATAGGAAAAATATATATATTTTTTAAGAAAGCGTGGAATTTCTTAATTTTTATCATTTTCCATCACTCTTTTCATTACAATCATTTTCCATTTTATATCTAAGCACTTTTTATAAAACTTAAGCAGTTCTTTTCTTCATTTGATCAAATAAGAAACTTCATTTTTTTAAAATATTTTTTTTAGTTGTAGATGGACACAATACCTTTATTTTATTTGTTTATTTTTTCATGAGGTCCTAGGGATCAAACCCAGTGCCCCACGCATGCTAGGCAAGCACTCTACCACTGAGCCACAACCCCGGTCCAAGAAACTTCATTATTAATCAGTAGTATTTGGAGACCATATTCTAGTAGAACAGATTCTATATGATAAAGACTCTCAGGCTTCTCACTCCTTTATAAAGAACTAAAACTAATTTTTAATCCAACACTGATTCTCTAGCCTCACTAAAGTAAGACTTAGTTTCCCTCAGAACCCTCCTGTCAGCAGATACCTCTGAAATCAGATCTTCTCTGAACACAAGAGAAATCTTGTCTTGGTGCTCTGTAAACGTATTTACAACACACCCCACAAGACCTTAGAAACCATCCCTAACCCCCAAACTAGATTCAGATTACACATATATTCCATGTAGTTTGAAATCACAAAGCCAAGATGTGGAACTGATTCAACCCAGTGAGAATAATACATAATCTAAAGAGGAAAGAACTGGGGTTCCGTCAACAGAACACTCTTTGCTGCCTTTGCCTATACAAAACCAAAATTTCAGAGTGCATAACGGATGAGCAAATTCTAAACCAGGGAATTTCTGATCACCCACAGAAGGCACATTACATCTTAAAAATATACATATTTGCTTTTTCTTAAATGGATCAGATTAGCAATTAATTTTCAAGATGGCCCTCAGAGACTTGATTTCTACATATCCCTTACTCCTGTGGCCATAAAAATTCTAAGTTCTCCCTTTCACTTTTGGGATTTATGATCTGAGCCCCTGAACTATTTCTCTAGTCTTATGTCCCTATAATCACATGTGACAATATAACTGGCCAGGGCTAACCATCCCTGTCAATTGTTAGACTCTCTCTCATTAGGTCTTGGCTCTTGCAGCCACCAAGAACTTTCAGTGACGTGACTCATTTTACTAGATTCTCCCATTCATTTAACAGATTTGTTTAGAGCTAAGTATGAATCGGGAAGAGCCGAATATCCGTCAAACAGGTGGCAAGGTCAGAGTTCTGGCAGAATGACCCCCTCACTCTCAAGGCTACTGCTTATGCAACACCCACTATGTCAAAGCACTTGGTGATCTCACATGAATACGGTGGAGTTAATGGACCTACACAGAAACACTGCACTGAGAAATCGGTGCATGGAATGCTGGCTTTCCAGAGTCTTTTAATTTAGTTTAGAAGCATTTATGCTCAAATTTTGGATGAAAGAACAGAATAAAATTTGATTTCACAAATTCAACTCTTGACTTCCTTTGAAGTCTACTCTTTCCAACATAATTGCAAGGTTTTCAACTACACTTAAAGACTAACCCTACTTTGACCTGAGATATATTATGCAATTATTCCTTTGTTTTGTTTTATTTTGTTTCATTTTGTTTTTCCAGGAAAGCAGAAAGGTAGACTTGTGTGTATGTTGACTTTCACTAAGCTTCTGCCTTTACATGAAGTCACCGTAAGAACTTTTAAGTTGGAAAAGGTCTCTGATGTCATTTCTTCCAGGGGTGTTGAAATTCATAACCACAGGTGAAGGGTGGTGGTGTATGTGGGTGAAGCCTTGAACCCTACAACCGTCAAACTTCAAGCAGGGAAACTCTCTTTAATGTTTTTGATTTATGATGCCAATTTGCTTATGCCAAGAACATTTATATAAAGAAAGCAATATATATGTGCTTACACCTAAATTTTAAATCATTGAATTAGTTGAAGTTCATTGTATCACAGATGATGATACTGACACTCAAAGAGAGACAATTTACCAAAAATGACAAGGTGATTGAGTGACAGTCCATTCCTTGTTCAGTCATCATCCTGTGGGCCATGCCATCTCTTGGCACTGTTTAATTGTTGAGGGTCCTAAGGTTCTGACAGTATTTATAGGCTATGGCATGATAAAGTTTGTGTCCTTTTCCAGCTCTTTAGTATCCTCTGCAATGTCCATTTCTAAAGCCTCCAGGAGGTCAGGATATCATACGTCATAATAAAGCCATAGAGTTTTGCTCTGAGAAGGTAGTGATGTTATCAAGTATCAACTGAACTAAAAAAGGTTTGTTTGCATATATTTTATCTCTGAGATAAAATATGTGAAGATCCACAGTTGTGTTCCCAGAATGGAATCAGGAAAATATTAGTTTCTCCCCTTACTTGTCTTCAAAGGAAAGCAACAGGATGGAGCCAGAGTCCTAGTGGGAAAGGCAGAGGGTGTGTAAGGGAAGGATGGGGGAGCATCAAGATCGAAGGGACTTCCATCAAGTAGGATTTACTCAGAGGATGCCAGGATGGTTCAGAGTTTGCAAATCAATGAGAGCAGTACACCATGTTAACAGATTGAAGGATAATCATGATCATCTCAATAGTTGCAAAAATGGCACAAGTATCTTTGCATGTTAAAATTCTTAAAAAGTTTTTTAAAAAGAAGGTACTCCTTCCGTTTGCTACAGCTTGGATTACCTTGGAAGACATTCTAATTGGAGTCAGCCAGACACAGAAAAAATATTATACAATCCCATATGTCAGGAACTGAAAATGGTCAAGCTCATAGAAGCAGAAAGTAAAACAGTGGTTGCCAGGGGGTGGGGGACGAGGAATTCAGGTGATGTTTGTCAAGTATGGTACATAGCTTCAGTTATGCAAGATAACCGAGTTCTAGAGAGCTATTGCGTAGGTTAGTGCATATAGTTAACAACACTGTATTATACACTTAAAAGTTTTAAGAAGTAGACCTTATGTTCTTATTAAACAAAAGAAAAAAAAAGAAAGGAGATTTTTTGAGATGATGGCTATGTTTATAGCATTGCTTGTGGTTTTACATTTGACTTTTCTTCAGTCTCATCAAGATGTACACATTCAATATATACCTTCTATGTCAATCATATCTTGATTATAAAAAAGAAATCAGATACACAGAAGTGAGTCTATCAGGACTCTGATCTTATCAGCTATACCCCCCTTACACCTATGGTGATGGCCCTGGAATCCCATAGATGGTGGTAGCTTCACACACACTCTACCAAGTCACAGGAGAACCTGAGGCTCAAAATGCTAAACCTAAGAACCAGGTGGCTTTTCTTCAAGCATGTAAATGACAGAGTGCAAAGAAGCCTCCTTCTTCTGGGGCTTCATGACTTCTTGCCCAATACAGGCCAGGCTAGAGATTTGGGATGGAATGAAAGAATTGTATGTGTGACCATGAGCCATAGCCAAATTCCTACGAAGTGAGCCACAGCTATGGCAGAGACCCAACCCCAGCCCGTGGAATCTACGGGCCGGTGGTTTAGAAATGCTTTCTTGGCCTATTTAGACAGATGGTTAAAGCTTTGTGCCAAAGGACCATCATCAGCCTCAGCATCTTTATGATTTATTATTCACTTATTCAAGCTGGAATCTATATTCAATCATATCCTTTATACATAGAAACTCATGGGGTGGGTAGTTTTTCCTCTGTCCCACAGATGAGGAGACTGAGCCTCTGAGAGTTTGCGTGTGTTGCCAGCTTAGCTGTTAAGTGGCAATCCAGGCCCCCCCCCAAAAAAAAATAGGAAGTCTGTGAATTGAATACCTACACCCACAGCCTTCGCTAGAAGCTGTAAGATCAGTAGCTGAGACAAAGTAAGTTATTTAATCTCTTTCATTACAATTTTTCTTTGTTTATATTTTATTAACAACTGAACATTGTCCACTTTCTGTAACCATAGGGGCATTGTATGGTAAAGCATGAATTATTTAGCCGATATTTTTCTTTGCTATCTTCTCTTTGCTGTGGAAACCAACATGATTTTCTTTCCCCCCCCCCCCCCCCGCCCCACTTCCACCTGTAAAAAACAAATCAAAATTAGTCTTAGTAGTTAACTCTATGATACCTAGACTGTAAATAAATGGTTTATGTCTAATTTTGCATAATCAAGCATGATATTTCACTGGACAAATGGAATATCTTTGTGGAGTTCAACGTGGCCACTATTCATTTCTCTTCAGGAAAGTGAAGTTGTTATTTGGTCTCAGTGAGATGTGTCTTAAATTCTGAGTGTATTATGCTGTGTTGCATTAATCATTCCATAGCTACAGGGAATGAAAATAACCAATTTTCTTAATTAAAGAGTTCTAGTAAGACAAGAGGTGCTCTGTTCACCACTTTCCATTTGTCTTGGCTAATCGTGACAACCGTAATAATAATACCTTGAATTTAGACAGTTCCTTTCTTCTAAGAAGTTCAAAGCTTTTCAAGTGCCATGAGAACAGACAGATGGATAGCAATGAACTTGGCAAGAAGAAACAAATATTATTTGTTCCATATTAAAACACAAAAGTAAGACCATAATTTATTTGATGAATGTTTTGTTTTTCATAGGATGGGTGCAGTGTGGTATAAGAAAGAAAAAAAAAAGAAGAGACAACATAGAATTTGTCTGCATAGATGCAGATGTGTGTGGATCTTGTCCCCACCATAAACTAGCTGAGGTCCATCCCTTAAGCAACTTTCAGCTTTCATAAACCTTGGGATTCTCTCCTGGAAGACAGCAGTAATGAATATCTATCTCATGTGGTTATTATTAAGATAAAACAAGTATTATGCAAGGAACATGAGTTCCTAAAGACAGGCCATGAAGTCTTACAACACTAATGTTAGATTGTTGTTTTCTAATAGATAAAGCAAACTAATTTGCCCAGGTCACAACATGCCCCATGGCCAGCTCAGCTTTCTATTCTCCAGCCCCTGCCCAGTACCAGGAACCCCCTGGAATGCTCATTGGTGTTTGCTGAATTGGGGTGGATTACATTAGATTGGATTTCTATTCTTTTATACAGATTCATAGAAATATCAGATATGGCAGTTGGAATATCCCACACCTTTTCATTCTGGGAAATCAGCTTCATAACCAACATGATCAGAGGAAGTAGCTCCAAATTGACTCAAGAATAAAAATTTGGGAAACTAAAAGTTCTTTTAAATTCTTTAGAAGTCAGTAGAACCCTTGTTTTTAAAAATCAGTTAAGTGAGAATGTTTTAAGTTTTCCTCAGAAATAATTTAGTCATTCGAGAAAAAATTAGGATATTGTGAAATACATAGAAATGGGTACTTATCTTCCAAGTCTCCAGTGATTCAGTGGACTGTTAAAAATAGCTATTACCTCCTTGGTAATAGGATTTCAATGGAAGATAATGGTCATCTGCATATGAATGCCTCCCATCTCTCTTATTGAATTTGATGCTCATAAATTTCCCCACTTTACAGATGAGGGTAGAGTCATAGCCTGGTTATGTGAAGAGGTTAGGACTCAATTCCGGTTCTTCATTATCTGAAAGTGACCGCTACTCCAGGATTAGGAAAATGAAAGGACCCTCAATTATAAGCACTGGGAGATAAATTAAAAGGGTTGGTTTAACCTGCCTTTATAAAGTGGCTTTACACCTGCTGCCAACGAAAACTGAACAGCACAGTCTGCCCTTTGAAGTTGGTCTTCTTGGATAAAAATCAGGAACAATGGAACTAAGATGAAAATATAACAATGGACAATACAAATAGTAAAAGAAAGACAATAAAGTCAATGGAGCCTATAAATGCCGCCCTTAAAAAAAATCATGTGCTCTTAGAAAAGTAAAAGGAAAGATAATTTCATGATTTTTTCATTTTTTGACATAATTGTTTTATATCTTTGGGGTAGCATTATGATACGGTGGAAAACAAATTTTAAGTAATCCCCCAAGACCCTAATATAAAATTTATTATTTATTTTACATACAAGCATTTCTAAATGACTTTAGGAGAGATTACATAGAGTCTTCCTAAGTCACTTATGAAGGGAGTAACTGTTTTTCAATTTATCTTTGTGTAGCTATAGGCTTTCTTCACACTTTGGTTTTGGCTAGAATGAAATTCAAGCTGGCAGCAAATTTCTCCTGGGATTCCATTGGCTTTTTACACATTTCTCTTTGAAATGTCACAGGAGAAGCTGGAAGGGAATAAATGGCTGTCTCTTCTACAGAAGCATCCATAAAAATATACATAGCAAGCAAGCTATTCTCTAGGTCATTAACCACATTCTTACAAAAAGAAACACAAAACTTCTTTGTAATAAAAGTTACCATGCACTGAGAGCTTTCTATTATTCAGATAATACAATCCTAAATCCCATACATCATTTTCTTTTCCTATAACCTTACACCGACCCTGTGACTAATATTAATTATTCTCATCTGATGGTGGAAGAAATTGAAACTGAAAGAAGTTGAGTAACCAGCCCATGATCAGAGAGCCCATGAGTATTGGAACTGAGATACACACCCAAGTCTGCTATGTCCCAAAGCCTTTTGGGATGTGGCCACTGTTGTGGAAGCAAAGAGCACAAAGTCACACCCCTATCATCCGGAAGGCAGGCCATGGGGAGCTGAAGTCTAACCGTCCCCGATGACGGTTTCACTAGAACTGAAGTTGACCCTGGGAACCTCATGAGTACCAAAGAATGGAGGACCGACAGGTTCCTCAGACTACACATCTACTTTGTAGTCACTTTTGCAGCATCACTTTAATACCCCTTCATTTTCTAGTCTATTTCTGCTTTTAGTTGTTATACTGAGATGCTAAACCAAGCTATGCTATATCATCTTGCAGAGAGAATGTGAAGATGCAGAAAGAATATGAACCTGGGGACCTGAGACATCCCTGCACACGGTACAGCTCTGTCTTGCACTAACTGTGGAAAGCAATAAAAATAACAACAGTCACTAGGTGTGGGGCACTGAGCTGGGGCTCCATGCCATCTCACTTAATCTTCAGCTATTCTATGATGTATTTATAGACTCCTCATAGAAGAGGGTAGGAAACCGAGTTCCAGGAGCTTCAAGGGTTTGAATGGAGGCTAAGCTACTCACTACCTGCATAACTTTGGGCAAGATACTTACCATCTTAAAACCTCAGTTTATCACCACTACCAAACTCAGAGAACTATTATCAAAATAACAGGTAAACTTGGCCCACAAAGGCTATTTGTCTTATTCAGTTCAATACATCTTTTTAACATTTAACAGAGTACCTTGAAATAGTAATAATTTGGTTATGGCTTAATTTGGCATCAATATGAACATTAACCAATGTGGACAGTAGGATGGTGTTGAAAGGATGGTATGAAATCGGCCTTTGTGAATTGAATCCTCCAGAAGCCAGAGAGCTGGTCAGGCCTCTTAAAAGAGGAGCTGTGTGAACTATCATATTCTCTGCCTTCACCCTGTGTCTGAAAGCTGAATTTACGGCAGATTTTTGGAGGTGGGGAAAGGACCATGGAAGAACACCACCCCATTCACTTCCTGCCATTGACTGATGTGTCAAGTCCCTCTTTAGTGTGGCCTCAATATACTTCCTCCACTCCCTGTAGTTCCAGGCCTTCCTACCATACCCAGTGTGTCATCCATTCCGGCCCAACAGCTTCCTAAAAGCCTCCAAATCTCATCTTTTCCATTTCTGTTGATTCACTCCACTGGAAGATGACCCTACTACCATCTCTTCTTGTTGATCTTTCAGATCCTCCCAGGCAGAGCTCCAGTGGCAACTCTTTTAGGAATCTTTTGGATTTTAATACAGTTAACTGGATTGATGTGGCACAGTCAGCCTGGTAGGACAGCAATGTGAGGGTCTACCCACACAGCACACCCAAGGAAATAACTTTGCCTTATTCATCTCTGTATCCATAGCAACTGCTCCATATCCTGGATACTTTCTGTATAATTGAATGAATTAAAGTGGGGTGTGATCAGAACCCCTTGTTCTTAGCCTCCGCATAAATCAAGTGTGTATTCCCCAAAGGCCTGCCTTCATCCCCTCCACCCTGTCCGACCTCTGCTTTAAATACTAACAAATTCAACATGGCTGTGGTTTTGCCTCCCATGGCAATGGAAACTGGATTGGGTTGGAACTGATTTAATAGTGAGAATAGAAAGATTGCTGCTGAGTCACTCCCCTTACTCACCATGGGGCAAAAGTTTAGGACAAATCAAGAGGGAGCTCTGCCTTTGACCACATCTGAAATGGAAAATGTCCACTGGGCAACACCCCCCGCCAACGCTTTCCGTGATTCTTGGGCCGCAATTCCTCGGAAGTGCTCAGGGCTGTTTTTCATTGGCTCTAAGGTGGAGGATGGACAGAACAGGCCACAGTGGCTAACAGACCAGAGGAGGTTGCAGCACAGGTTGCAAAGGGGTGTCCGGGACCTCCTGAAATCACAGTCCTCTTGTCGGCTCTACTGTCCTGGTGCTTCTGTGGTTTCCCCATAAAGGTTTTAGGTGCTTTGAAGGCAGAGTTATAGACACCAATGTTCTATGTACACACCTCTGTCCCCGTTCTTTCTTCCTGCAACAAGGAGTAAAGACTCTAAAATCCAGAAAAAAATTAATTGGTTAACTTTCATGAGTCAATATGTACTTACTGAGGCCGGTTATGTGCCAGGATTTAGGCCTGAAGGATCCCATGGCAATCCCATGCAGCCACACCCTCCACGGTAGAGAGCACAGCAGGGAAAAGCAGGGACCTCATTCCCAGCTGCCACCTGCAAGTCCTATGACCTCAAATAAGTGGATCAATCTCTGTGCTTCAGCTTCCTCTCTGTGAAAGGGTCATGAAAACCATAGTGTCTATCTCCAGGGTTGCTCTAAACACTAACAGACACAGGTGGAGTGCCTGGCTTATAACAATCTCTTGGTGAATTTTAGGAATTTGTATTCTAGTTTATTGAGAGAGACAAACATTAATCAAGATATTGATCACAATTGCATGGGGAAAAAAAGCAAGCATGGTTTTAAGTGAGCCACGAGTGGAACGAGAGTAAGAGGGAGCACAGGATATCTAGACTAGTATAGCGAGGCTTCGCTGAGGAAGTGTGGGGAACAGGGAACAGGGGTGGGGATGGTTCAAAGCAGAAGCTCTCAGGTGACCTGATACAGCTCCAGGAGCTGGAAGAACACCGTGGCTGGAGCTCCTCCAATGGATTTAGGGAGCCTGGTCCAAGGTGAAGTCCAGAGGTGAGCTCATGGGATTGATGAGGACCTGGTGATGCAATGGAGAAGTGTCTCTGGGATCGGGGGAGGAATTATATAGTCAAAATCACTCCAGCAGCTCAGATATGAAACCAGAGCAGGGAGTCAAGGAGGGTCTGCAGCAGGAGACCAACCTTCACTCTGTGAAATTTTTGCTTTGTCTGCAGTGATGGACATTGATCGAAGACCTTTGCACTTGCCAGGCAAGCACTCCACCACTGAGCTACATCCCAGCTCCCGAAACTGTTTTTAAAATGGTCAGAAGAGGTGGACTGTAAGGAGCCCGTCCCCACATTCTCACATCCTTCTTCCCTCCAACGTCAGCCCCTGCATGATGCCCTGGGGGGGCCGGCCAGAGCAGCTTGCTGTTTTAGTCAACTTTTGTGTTGTGTGTGACCAAAATACCTAACAAGGACAACTTAGAGAAGGGAAAGTTTATTTGGCACTCATGGTCTTGGTCCATAGAGGGCTGACTCCATTGCTTTGGGCCCAAGCTCTTGGGGGAAGGGCCCAGCAGAAATAACTGTCAGCTCCTGACAGAGTCAGGAAGCAAAGTGTGGAGAAAAGGGCCACAAAGACGATGTACCCTTCCAGGACATGTTCCCTGTGACCCAGCACCTCCACCCATGCCCACATGCCTACAGTGACCATCTAGTCATACAAACTAGTATGGACTGATTGGCTCACAGCCCTGACAAGCCAATCCCTTTAACCTTCCAACAGTCCTGCATTAACACAGGGGCACGCCTCACACCTAAACTATAGCACTTGTGTTCTGAGCATATGTCAGTGATGCATGAAGACATCCATGACACCAAGGGGGATCAGGGGACCCCAAATTTCTGAGGGAAGATCAGCACTAGGGATAGGGAGCAGTGGATAGGCTGTTCTCTGCCTTTTACCATAAATGAGAGGGCAACAAAGTGGAGGGGCTGGAGGTTAGGATGGAGGAAGCTCTCAAAATGGTACCCTGGGAGATGGGTGAGGAAAGAAGTTCTTCACCTCAAAAGAGACAGACTTAAAAGGGGGTCACATTTTTTTTGAAAGATAGACGCTGGGATCAGCATATTAGGTGCAGCCCCAGAAATTAGGAGAGAAGTAGAGAGTCTGCTGAGTAGGACCCTGGGTTCCCTTCTAACTCTATAAACACCTGGGAATCTAACACATGAAAAGATAGTGGGGGTCTTGAGTCTGGAGGGGATATTTCACAATCAAAATCAACACAATATTTCATGACTTCAGGGATGGTAAGGAGGAGGAGGCATGATATCTGCAAAGAGTTAACCAGAAGTGTACAGGTTGAACACTTCACAAATACTTTCCTGAGAAGAGGCGCCTAGACACTGCTGCAGGCGCCTGATAGGTACTAGCTCGGACTAGGGCCAGGATAGATTTTTGGCTTAACACTGACTAAGTCATCCTAATGTTACCTAAGGCTGCCCTGGAATGAGGGAGCTGTGGCTAGTCTCCAAAGACCTTTCCATTGACCAATCCTGAGTGCAGATTAGCATCAACAAAGCGTCTTTTGGCTGTGATGAGAAAGAAATAAAAAGAAAAAATTTTTTTTCAAAGTTTGGGTCCTGTTGCCTTTTACAATCATGGAGTGCTTTTGTCAAGCCAGTCTGATTCTCCGTTTGTTTTCTTTGGATGACTCCACCCTGCTGTGGGAAAATTAACTCTTTGGCATGTCCACACACATACATCCATGTAGACATCCAGCCCAGCGACACGTCCTTGGGAGCCCCATCGAGACTCCCAGGTTAAAGGAAGAGCTTGAAGTCCAATCAGAGCCTAATGAGCTGTGCTAATTGAGATTATTCTTGCAAATTGGTTAAAATTCAAATGAGCTAGCCTTAAATGGAATCTCCAGTCAATGTTTACTCTGGCTATGCCCCAGCAAATTTGTAAGACAAATGCAGTATCCCTGTCCTTGCCAGCCTCAGTGAAAATGGGGGTATAACATTACTGAATGCCAAAGAGTCGCCAGCATTAATCATCATTTTAGCTGCTAAAATGCTGTCAGCTACTGATACAAAACCTGATACCAAACACAATGGGTGTTTTCTAGAACAGATGCCTCTACCATGCACCAAGCACTGAGCTAGGGGCTTCTAGAATCCAGGGCACACTCACATAGCTACTTGCATGTTTTGATCAGAATTTCCAAAGTTGGAGAATGTTGAAGGGAGGACAGTAGAAAAGAATGGATAATAGGGAGGGACTGCTGGGCACAGAGGCACATACCTATAATCCCGGGGATTACAAGTTCGAGGCCAGTTTCAGCAACTTTGTGAGACCCTCAGCGAGATAGCAAGACCCTGTCTCAAATTTTCAAAAATTTAAAAAGGGCTGGGAATGTAGCTGAGCAATAAAGCACCCTTGGTATCAACCCCCAGTATCAGAAAGTAAAGAAAGAAGAAATGGAGGGGGGTGCCCTAACTATTCCTCCTGTTTTAGAGGCCAAAATTTTTACAATAAAATTTGGAGTCCATTCCTTCCAAATCACTACCTACAATAACACCTACAGAGAATTTTTTAAATATAGCACTTTGATAAAGGCAGTGAAAAGATGATCCAAGGCTAAAGGAATGAGCATTATATAGAGATTATAAATTACTTAACTTGGTTATGGGTACTACATATACCTTTTTTTTCCTAGTAGTAGTTTCCAGTGGAGTCATGACCCTTGGGATCACAGACAAGGTATGAGTTACATATTTGCTCCTGTATCCCCTAAGTTTACAAGAGACACAAGATATCAAGCATCAATTGATTCTTTTTTATTTATTTATGTATTTATTCTAATTTGTTATACATGAAAGCAGAATGCATTTCACTTCATAATACACATAAAGAGCAGAATGTTTCATGTTTCTGGTTGTACACAAAGTAGAGTCACAACATTCATGTCTTCATATATGTACTTAGGGTAATGATATTCATCTCATTCCACCATCTTTTCTGTACCCTCCCCCTCCCCATTTTCCTCCCTCCCCTTTGCCCTATCTAAAGTTCCTCCATTCCTCCCCTGCTCCCCACCCCCCCATCCCCATTATGGATCAGCATCCTCACATAAGATAAAACATTTGGCATTTGGTGCTTGATTCTTTGGAAGACCCTCTTCCCAGGATCAAGATGAGACAAAAAGCACCAGGGGATGAGAACTCCCTTCTCTATCACTTTTCTGGAGTTCAGCAACCCCCTCTGATCCAGTTTGGAAGTGGGTGCTTGGCTAATGCAGCAAAAACGGATTTTCATTCTCTCAACAGGTCTGGCAGAAGTGGCCCCACATCCTGCTTTAGGAGATGCATCACTGGGTTTTCTCCTTTCAAGAATTTTTCTGAAATTCCAAGGAAACTGGAAGAATCATATTCAACATCCTGTCATACCGATTATGTTTGTCTTATTTGTGAACAATCCCAGTTATAACCAGATGAATCCCTCCATCTAATCTACACAGAAAAGAAATTTGTTGTGTTATGCTCAAATTCGGGACCCCCAAAGACCACCAGAGACCCAAGATCGATGCAAGCAGCAAAGAGGTGTATATTGCGAGCTAGCTCAGTCCTCCGCATGCACACACAGCAACTGGTGACGCTGAGAGGCCCCGAGCCCAGGGTTTGCAGCATTTTTATACATTTTTTGGAGAGGGCAGGGACTTCACATACATCATAGCCTCTTTTAGCAAATCATCACACACCGCTGGAAAATCAAATAACAACTCTAAAACATGATTAGCACATTCACTGGCGGGAACAAGTTGGGTAGGGGTGATTGGTCAGTACAAAAGGGGTATTCGTTTGAACTGATTGGTTTAAGCCAAGAGGAGTGTACGTGCTGAACTACATGGTTTCCCAACTTGTTATTAACCACCATAAACCACTGGGAGGGTTATCTGGCATCCCAGGTATTTCCCTGTCTCATGCTGATTGGTGGCTGCTAGGGGGCTGCTAGGGGTCTCCACCTAGCCTGACTGAGTCAGGGACACCTGGTGCAGCAGATCTCTCCTGTTATTTGTGGATAAACAACTTAGCAGGGTGGGAATGTGCTTAGGAGTGCTCTGTGCGTTTTTCCAAGGACTAAGGTCATGTCCCTTCCTTGGACAGGCTTTGCTCTGAGGTAGAGGCTGGTTTTTCAGTTGAAGTTGTACTCAGAATCTGCAGAAAGAGTCAGAGATCGAGTTTGGAGTCTACACTGCTAGGAGCACACCTAAGCCACATTGCCCAAGCACTCTAGTAAAAAGATCTCTGTCTCTGCTTCTGACAGGAGACATCATGGCTCACATGTCTACACTGGGACCTGGACATAGAGGGTCAACCTCTGCTGATATCTGTAATAGATGCCACACCAATAGCCTCACAGAAGGTAAAATTTTCCCAACAACTGTTTCCTTAGGTGGTTCCACCTGAAATGAGGTCTCCCATGAGTGTCTCAAATTGGTGGCTTGGTGGTTATGGCCTGTGCTCCCAAAGTTCTGGCTCCTACCTTGAGGAAGCAGAATATAAAATGTAAAAGATTCCTGGGTGTAAGGGTGTACAATGTTGCTGCAAATTCGCTCTCATTCTTTCTAACAAATAAGATGCTGGGGGTGGGGGTAGAAATTTGAGAGGGGGAGCCAGAATTTATCTAAGTCAGGCTTGAAAACCTATCCTATTTCTATATGCTTCCACTTAACGAAGACAAAGTGTCTCTCAGCAAAGTTACACCTTTGATAGGTAATGTTTTTTCAGATTCTAGAAATCTAATAAACTGGTAAAGAAAGTCGTCTCGAGCTTTATTCTTGAGGCAGACTTTCTACAAGGAATCCTACCCTATCACTGCTAAAATACTTTTAGCAGCACAGTCTCTCCTTACAATGGACACTCCTTTTTTATTTACCTCTTTTCTTAATGATTTTTATCTCATTAAAAAATAATCTGGGATCATTAGAGAGGATATCTAAACAAACTTTCACTGAGTTTTGTGTTTATCAAAAACAAAGTGCTATGATATGACTATGATAATTTTACCTGTACACAATACTTCCTGCAACAATTAATGGAAGTGGATGCAGTTAGAAAACAGCACAGTCCTAATGCAGTAAGAGACTGGAGATGACACATGGTTGGATTGAAGTCTTCAGACAAGAAGAGCCATCAGAGCCAACCTTCAAATATAAATAGGTATTCAAGAGGAAAAAGGGTGGAAGGGCATTTCAAGAACAGGAAGAGGGGGAATCAAATAACAAGACAGTGATGGATAAGGATGCTCAAGGAGGGCGGGACTGGAATCACCAAGAGAGGACCTTGAATGCCATGCTAACCCCGTTCGTTCGTTTAACACCAGGGAGTCCTGATTTCTCATCATTGGAATGAACTATCTGAATTTGGGCTTTGAAAAAGACTAGTCCTGTTGCATGTACCCTGTGGACCAGATGAGAGGGCTAAGACTGGAAACCAGATTTGGAATTAATCTGATCAAATCTCCAGAATCTATTTTCCTAAAAATATTCCCATCCTACAGAAGAAAAAAAAATGGCCCAGATTAGAACAGGATTATCTTAATGAAAGAACTTCTTTCAACTAACTTTGGAAAGTTTAAATCATAGGTAAATGAGCATATATGTTAGCACAGGAAGCAGGCCAGGCGGTGTAAGTTTGCCTTTGCCGTAAATTTCTGCGCCATCCGATAATTGAATATTACTGCTCTGAAGGTCTTTTAGAAATGACTTCATCAAACTTCCTCAGATGACATGTGAGAACACCAAGATCCAGAAAGAAGCCACTTGGTCTTGCACAGAAGCGTAAAGCCTTGTGTATGCCAATAGCAAGACCTCCTAATACAAGAATGGTGTTCAGCTCCTGTGCTGAGCATCCAAAGACAGGGACAAATGACCTTTTTCACACAAGACAATAAGGTACAGTGGAATCTATGTTCAAATCCCAGGGCAAGTTACCAACTATCAGTGCCTCTGTTTCCTTTCCATTAAACAAGAGGATAGATACTAAGTACCTAATCCATAGGGTTGTCCTGAAGATTATACACAGTTCTTAGAATAGTGCCTGGCAAAGAGTAAGTAAGTGCTCCATAAACACCAGCCACCCTAAATTACAGGATTCAAGTGACTGACAGCTCTTAATGGGGGGATATCAACCAATTGTCCTAAATATAAAGAAGATTAGCCATGATACTGAAGAGTTTAGAAAATGTGTCAGGCAAAGAACATCAGAGGGACTTGAGATACAGAAAAGAGAAAATATAATGGGGGGAACCCAATAGTGGACTCTGGAATCTGAGGTTGTACCACAGCAGAAGAGAGTATGAATTTGATGTTACCACAAGAGAAAGAACTAACAACAGCAAATGGGGAGGGGGATTACTATCCATAGAAAGAATTTCAGAAGTAGAGCTCTTCCAGAGTAGAAGAAGCTGCTGCAACCAGCAGGAAGTGCCCTGTCAATGGACATCTCCAAGCTCCAAAGCCCTAGAGGATGGTGGCCAGGCACCATGCAGTTGGGTTAGGAGGGCTGCCCTACACCCTGTCTCAGTCTTGAAATAAATTCAAAATGTTTATTTGATGCTAAAGTTTTATGAAAAATAAAAAGTAAACATCTAATAACAATGAAAGGGTTTTAGTTTACAAAGCAATTCCATCTCTAGCATTCTGTTTAAATCGCACCCATATCTGGCAAGATAAGTCTTTTTCTCACTTTATTTTTAGGGATCTGAGACATAGAGATGTGAAAGAATGTACTAGAAGCCACACAGTGAATGTCCTCTGACTATAGTTCCAGAGTTCTTTCTCCTGCAGTATCCTGCATGGCCATGTGGCAGTCACAAGTAAACTTCAGCCAGTGTTTTAGAACTGTGACAGCCAAAGAGTCTCCTTTGTGAAATAAAAACACTACCTCAAAAATCTAATTTGGATGCAAAGCAATCACTGAGAACAAAACTCAGTTGTCAGATTCTTAATATGAGTTAAACATTCAGTTATGAAGTTTTGAACACTATACGGCATTGCTTGTTATCTCTTTAGAAATGGATGAATTTCCATAATTACTTGCCAACAGAATAAATCAATTCTCTACTTTCTAAGACATAAAAGTCTACAATTTGTTTGTATTTCAAAAGTCACTCACACATACGCACAAATTGAATTATGGTCCATGAATAGAGAATAATTCTTTGTAAAGTTCCTTCTAGTGTATGAGACACCTCCTATTCTTCAGAGCAACTAAATTTATAGCAATGCTCTAAGTATGATCATTCTTAATTTTTTGGTCAATGGGCCCAAGAATTGGCTCATGCTAGGTCACCTAGATAATTAGGTCAAAATCATAGAAACAAAATCTGCTGATTCCAAGCCTAATGCTTATTTTTTTTTTTTTCACAAAAAGAGCCATAATGAATGAGTTTGGATCGCCACCAAACTCAATACCTGGCAATGACTCAACCCTCAGTTGATGTGTGTTGGGTTCCCATGTCTATTTGAGTTTTTGATGAAGTTCCTGTAGGACTCATTCCTCTAACTGGGCCCTGTTGTGCTATCCAAGGGGACCAGGTAGGTTTTCTCAATGCCAGATAGATGGAGGAGGTGGAGCTCCCCAAAAGAATTGAGCAAGCTGCATGTACCAGGGGAAACACTACTTATAGCACCAAAGAGAAGAAGCTGGAAGGATGCTCAACAGGGGCCAAAGGCAGCCATTATCCAAGGCAATTTGCAGCGTCCACAGTCTGGCCCTTCCCTTCTCTGGTTCATAAATTCCTCCAGTCAGAGCTATAGATTTGACTGGACCCAGAGCACTGAGTCACTCTAACAATGTGCACAGAAACATTTATCAAATGAGCTGCCTGATCTACTCACTCCCCATGAGGAAGCTCACTGTCAAGGCGATGGATGCTGGTGTCAGCCTGAACAACCGCCGGCAGGCTTCGAGGAAAGCCTAGTCACAAGAGGCTCTTTCCTGGGCCTAACCCTGATCAGAATCAGGGAATTAACCTGATCTCAGTGGTTAATGATATCAGGCCAGATAACATGGACAGACCTATCAGAGAAAAAAAGAAACTGAGGCCAGTCTGCTGGGGCGCCCCCTGGAACATCTGTTGAGATGATGCTGATCCTGTTACTGTCCTCCCACCAAGTCTGTTCCATATCAACTCCTTTCTGATAGACACCTTCTAAATTTTGTTTCTGAATGTCAAGTTTGGTTGTAGCCAAGACTAATTCTGGCCTGTGAGTCACTCTGATTCTCAATGAGATTGCATCTGACTCAACACCAGTACTTTCTGTGTCGATCTCTAAGTCTAATTCTCAGAGGACAACTTCATGTCCCATGGTTCCAAGTCTGTGGTGGGGGCACACTCATCACCGCCACCCTATGTCAGGGCACTCTGACTCACTCATTTCACTTTTGCAAATTAAAAAAGTAAACTTAAAAGTTTTTGTGTTTTTTTTTTTTTTATTACAAGACCAACTTAGGCGCCATAAGAAAAACTGGTAAACAAATACGCTCATGCTCAAAAGCACACACACAAAAAAGTTAATCTCCTTAATCCCACTGACTCAGAACATTCTGCCAATTCTCTTTATGTATGTATTTTGATAAAATAATAATATTTTGTGCTGGGCATGGCGGTGCACCCTGTACACCAGCAACTGCAGAGGGTGAAGCAGGAGATTGGCAAGGTCAAGGTGGAGGCCAACCTACGCAAGTTAGCCTAGGCAAAGCAAGCCCTGTCTAAAAACAAAAACTGAAAAGGCTTGGGCATTTAGCTCAGTGGTAGAGAGCTTGCCTAGCATGTGCAAAGCCCTGGGTTAAATTCCCAGAACCACTGGAATAATAATATTAGTAACAATAATTGTTATTAGTCTTACTTTGAAAGTTGCTTTTTTACCTAACCTAAGCATCTTTTTTATTACTTTTTTATTTGTTTTAATCAGTTATACATGACAGTAGAATTCATTTATGCAGTGTGATTTGCCATACATAGACGGGATATAATTTTTTCATTTTTCTGAGTGTATATGTTATAGAATCATATTGGTCATGCAATATGATATACATAAAATAATAAAGTCTGTTTCTTTCTACTATCTTTCCTATCCCCAAATCCCCTTTCACTTCCTTTCACTTCCCTCTACCTAATCTAAGGTAATGCTATTCTTCTCTAGTGCCCGCCCCTACCTCCCCACCCCCACCACCTTATTGTAAATTAGCATCCACATATTAGAGAAAACATTCGCCTTTGGTTTTTCAGGATTGGCTTATTTCCATTTACTGGCAAATGCCATAATTTCATTCTTCTTTAAAGCTGAATAATATTCCATTGAATATTATTCCATTTTCCTCTTCCATTTATCTACTGAAGTACACCTAGGTTGGTTACATAGTTTAGCAATTGTGAATTGAGCTGCTATAAACATTGATGTGGTTGTGTCACTGTAGTATGTTGATTTTAAATCCTTTGAGTATAAACAGAGAAGTGGGATAGCTGGGTGAAATAGTAGTTCCATTCAAGTTTTCTGAGAAATCTTCATACTGCTTTCCATAGTGGTTGCACCAATTTGCATTCCTACCAGCAGTGTATGAGTATACCTTTTCCCCCACATCCTCGCCAACATTTATTGTTGCCTGTATTCTTGATGATTGCCATGCTGACAGGAGTGAGATTAAATCTTAGTGTAGTTATGATTTGCATTTCTCTAATTGCTAGAGATATTGAACAATTTTTCATATTTTCTTGATCAATTGTATTTCTTCTTCTGTGAAGTGTCTGTTCAGTTCCTTAGCCCATTTATTGATTGAGTTATTTGTGTTTTTATTTTTAATTTTTTTGGTGTTAAGTTTTTTGAGTTCTTTATATATCCTAGGGATTAATGCTTTATCAGAGGTGCATGTGTTAGAGATTTTCTCCCAATATGTAGGCTCTCTCCTCATGTTATTGATTGTTTCCTTTGCTGAGAAGAAGCTTTTTAATTTGAATCCATTCCATTTATTAATTCTGGATTTAACTTCTTGCACTTTAGGAGTCTTGTTAAGGAAGTCAGATCCTAGGCCAACATGGTGAAGATTTGGGCCTACTTTTTCTTCTGTTAGGCACAGGGTCTCTGTTCTAGTGCCTAAGTCTTTGATCCACTTTGAGTTGAGTTTTGTGCAGGGTGAGAGATAGAGGTTTAATTCATTTTGCTACATATAGATTTCCAGTTTTTCCAGCACTATTTGTTGAATAGGCTATCTTTTCTCCAGTGAATGTTTTTGGCACCTTTGTCTCGTATGATATAACCATATTTATATGGGTATTACTGTGTCCTCTATTCTGTACCATTGGTCTACATGTCTATTTTGGTGCCAATATCATGTCATTTTTGTTACTATAGCTCTGTAGTATAGTCTTCTTTTAAGGTCTGGTATTATGATGCCTGTTTCACTTTTCTTGCTAAGGATTGCTTTAGCTATTCTGGGTCTGTTATTTTTCCATATAAATTTTGTAATTTCTTTTTCTATGAACAATGTCATTGGGATTTTAATAGGAATTTCATTAAATCTGTATAATGAATTGCATTAAATCTGTATAATGCATAAGCATATTTTTAACAATAAAATTATAAAGTATCACCATTCAAATGACTTGTTATTTCATCTATGAGGCATATTTATTTTTAATTATTTAAGTAATCACAGTGCTTAGATATTTGTTTCCAACTTCTTGCTTTTACAAAAAAAATAGTGCTGCAACAAAGATCCTTATAGATTTTTTTTTTCTTTTGCAGTACTGGGGATCGAACCCAAGGGCTCACACATGCTAGGCAAGTGTTTTATCACTGAGCTATATCCCCAGCCCCAGATAAATATTTTTAATAACCATTTTGTTTTAGAATTATTTTGAGTTACAGAACAGTTACAAAGAGTACAAAAAGTTCCCATATGTCCCTGACCCAGTTTCCCCTGATGCTAACATCTCACATTACCATTGTACATTCGTCACAGCTAAAAAATCAGCTTTGAAGCATTATTATTAACTAAACTGCAGTTTTACTCAGATTTCACTAGTTTTTCCATCAATGTCCTTTTTCTGTTCCAGGATCCAAACCAACATACCACATTTCTTTTAGCATAGCTGAATTTTTATGCACACATATACAACTTCCATTTATTCTTGGACATTGAAGAAAGAGTTGGTAGAAGTGCTAGGCTCAAGGGCATAAAACTTTTAAAATTCTTTGATATGTGTCACTGAATTGCCAGCTAGAAGTTTTGTGACAACTCACAACCCCCAATCAATGAATTAATTAGAGGGCCTACATGTGTGCTGATGACACCGCTCCTCATAACAAACTTGATCCTTCTTGTGATAGTGCCATCCATACTGAAGTCAAATTATAGAAAGAATAAGCTGATTCAGGTTGAGGATCCCACCTCTCTGGTGATCAACATTGGTCCAAAAGGATTTCAGAATATATACAGACTGGCAAGATCTGTTCTTTCAATATTCCAAAGTCTTATTTGATCGGAATCTAAGACTTGATTAGGTATCTTATTTGTGCTGCATGGCCAGGCACAGGCTGTGGGGCTCTTTCATGAGGCCAAGAGAACAATTGTCCCCCACTGTGTAGCTCTCAGAAAGGTGGACTTGGGCCTGGGAGGGGAGTAACAATTGGAAAGGAGCCTTGTGCACATCTTCTGATCCTAGAACTGGGTCGGAATTCTCCTGCACAAATGATTTTTCATCAGCTTTGATATCTAGAAAAACGGATGGCCTTTGCTCAGACTGCCATTCCACAGATCAAAGCTAAAACAATTTGAACCTTCCTAGACATCTCTGGGAAATTCAGATTGGTCATCAACATATTTTGAAAATTTAAAATGGGTCCTTCTAAATCAAATTGATACCTAAGAATGTGGTTTCGGAGACGGAGACCTTCTCAAGCCGGTGTTATTATATTCTTCTGTTCTTGCTGTTTTCAAGTCTGTGTTGTTTTGCATTCTCCAGGCTGGGTTATCTTGAAGATAATTTGCAGATGCATAAATAGCTCATTAACTGGATGATGAGAAAAGATATGACCTTTGGTATATGGTGACTTTAAGATCTAAAGCAAAATCTTGCTTATTTCTGATTTTTAGCCACATGTAATTTAGTGTCTAATAAACTTTGTATACTTTCACAAAATTTGTTTGAATAATACTCTATTTAATGTATAGTTAAAAATATAATGGAAAATATGCCTTAGATAAACACCATAGCATCAGTAATATAAAATATGTCATTATTTTGTTAACCTCTTTACAAACCAGAAACATGTATGATACTGAGTCATTAAAAGCTTGTACATCATTTGTTCAATTATTCTCTTCTAAGAGACTGGTTCTTTCTTGTTCAAAATTGATTTCTATGTTTCTAAAATAGAAAAATGTAATGATTCGGAGCATATTTGATCTTAACACTGGATGCCCTTTTGCTCTATAGCAAATGGCCAAATATTAAGTGGTTAACTGCTGAGCATAAACATATCAACCTCTTTAATATGCATACTAGCCTTATTAATAAACTTATCAACAACTTTTCCTTATGCATGTTATGCTATTGACTAAATTTTTTAATTATTAAAGTTTCACATAATTATTAAGTAAAACAGGTTCATGTACTTATATAAACAATCTAGAGGTGTGACATCTAGTATGACAAGGAGACAACACGCAAGCAGACATATAGCCAAATATAAGAATGGGGGCCCTGTGGCAGATGCAATAAAATCTCTCATGGGTTATAAAGGTTTGGAGGGATTGGGTACCATTTGCTTTTTTAAGTCAGCAAACTAAATTATTCTCTTCTCTTTTTTTCTTCCAATTCAGAATTATTTATATATGTTCGCTAACTATTATATATGTTAGTTAACTATTTTTTCCTAAGTTTTACCATTTATGTCATTCCAACATATATATGTGTGATATATATTCCCCCAGACAAAAAAGCTTCAAAGTACCACAAAAGCTTATCTTTCCTCCTCAGCCCAGTTCCCAACCTAGAAAAGACACTCAGTCAATACTGGCTGAATAGGAAGAGTCTGGAATCAAGAGTCGTTTGGGGGCTGACACTTGTGAGCTTCTGCTTCCATTTTAAATGTCCTTGTGGAAAGGACCAGCATCATACAGGGTCCTAGTGTGTCCCCAATATCAAACTGTGGAGGTGTGTCCCCACCAGTCTTCCAATTTCCAGTCAGACAGTGATTTCCGTGTGCCAGGCCCTGGAAGGCAAATGAAGGGAAAATGGATGAGGCAAGTTCTCTGCCTCCAAGGATTCACACATACTTTGATAAGACAAAGAAGATGGTGATCACAGCCCTGGGCTATGAGGTAAAAACAGTTCAGCCAGAGGCGGGGTAGTAGGTAAGGGTGTAAGGCTGAGAGATTGGGCCTGGAGATCATGAATGACCAAACACTGGGAAAGGCTCCAGGAAGAACGAGAGGTGCGGAATTGAATGGGTTCCAGGGGACACTAGGCTGAGTTCTTCTCTTTTACCTGAACTCAACATTCAGGGCTCTGAGAAGGTCAAACGGGCCCAAATAAAACCAGTCCCCGTAGATACCTAGAAGCTGGGTGGCTGAGGGACAGGGGACTTCTCTGTGGTGCAGGAGGGCTCCGTCCCTCAGCAGGCCTTCCCTGGCTATGGTGTAAGAAGAGGGGAGCTGATGCAGGCTACAGAGGTATGCATGGGGAGGCACAAGCATGGAAGAGAAGATGTCCTGCGGGCCCAGATCATGGCAGCAGGGCTGTGCCGTGTGCTCACGGTTGGGAAAAGGGAGGATTGTGGAGAAACTCAGAGATTGAAAGAAGTATGATTAAACTGGATTTTTTGTTCAATGGTGGTGGGAGTCATGATTGTGGAGAAGAGCAAGGGTACTCTGCTGGTGGTCTGACTGCAGAGAGTCCCCAGGACCCCCTACTCCCTGCCCTATGCACAGTCAGACCATGCTTCAAAGTTAGTGTGAACTAGAAGGCTTCAAACCACCGCAGGAAGAGTTAAGCTGGGGGTGGGGCCTGGGCTGCTCTCTTGAAGGTGTGAGCAGTCAGGTGGCCACGGGAGGTGACCCTGACCTCCATCATGAGTCAGCTGCTCTGTCAGGTCACCACACACTTGTGCACATGCCTTCCTGTCTGTCAGGGCTGTGGTTTGCCTTTGTTGGACAGAGATAGAGAGAAATTGAAGAGAAGGGCAAAGGCACAGTTTCTGCTTCAGAAGTTTCTGTGTTCTTCACACTAGACCACGGCTCAAGGGCACCAAAAAGGAAGGTCATCAGCAAAACCCTAGGCAGGGGGCAAGGGCTGGAATTTTGAATGTTCTGAGCCAAAATGTATAGGAAGAGCTTATCTATCCACAGGTAGGAGAAAAAAAAGAAAGTAAAGCAAAAGCTGGTGTGCTCTTGGCTTCTGTGGGCGATCATTAATCATTTCTCCGGAATGGAGCAGGGTTTCCTTGCTGTAAGAGGAAAAGAGAAACAGATCTCTCTGACCAATCTGCTGCCCAGATGTTCTCCAGACCCCGATATCTTCCCCGATCCATGCACACACTAGGACTGAAAAGGTGAAGGGGAGTGTTTCCTGAAGACACCACCCATCACTCCCTTCCCAACTGTGGCAACACTTGAACTTTCAGGAAGGGGCTCTCGTGTCCCAAGAGCATCCATGAGGAGCTTCCAGCCATCTTGGACTAAAGCCAAGGGAGCATTGGGTGGACCAGCTCTTTCCTGGATAGGCCCTGGTTCAGTGGCCTGGTAGGATGGAGAGAGGCTTGTGCTCACACTACTGGCCACAGGCGTGGCTGGAGCAGAATTCCAGACACACTCCTGGCTTCCCATTGTGTCACCTACTCTCCAGGAGTTAATTGCCACAAAGAAGAATGAAGTCACACACTCAGTGGAAATAATTCCTGGAGGCTTCAAATTAGAGGGACAAAGGTGAGACAGGAAGACAACAAAATTGACCTATTTTTAAAGAGGCAAACTCATTAGCATGGGTGCTTCCTCCCTTCTCCGAAGGCTTTGAAGCAGCTCACAATGACAAACACACAGGACACAACACCAGAAAAGAAAAAAAGGAAAACATCCCATGTCATTGTCGTTCCCTGCCCATAGCCTTCAGAGAGCAGGGTCCGTGTCTGCTTGTTCATCTGGACTTTCCAGAGACCAACTCCATAGGTCTCACTCCATGTTATTATCTTTCTCTTAATGATCTCACATTTTTACTTACCTCAGTGTCGTACAACAAGGAAATTTTGCCCCACCACCTTAAACAGAAAATGACTATCCCCTGAAGAGCATCTGGGTTGGATCCACAGTTTAGCTACTGTGAATTGTGGTGCTATAAACATTGATGTGGCTGTGTCCCTGTGGTATGCTGTTTTTAGGTCCTTTGGGACTGAGGAGAGGGATAGCTGGGTAAAATGGTGGTTCCCTTCCCAGAATTTTACTCAGCAATAAAAGAGGATAAAATAATGGCATTTGCAGATACATGGATGGTGTTGGAGAAGATAATGCTAAGTGAGGTTAGCCAATCCCCCCCAAAAAATGCTGAATATTTTCTCTGATATAAGGAGGCTGACTCATAGTGGGGTAGGGAGGGGGAGCATGGGAGGAATAGATGAACTCTAGATAGGGCAGAGGAGTGGGAGGGAAAGAGAGGGATCAGGAGATAAGCAAGGATGGTGGAATGTGATGGACATCATTATCCAAAGTACATGTATGAAGACACGAATTGGGCGTCAATATACTCTATATACAGAGATATGAAAACATGTGGTATATATGTGTATTAAGAATTGTAATGCAAAAAAACCCAAAGTACATGTATAAAGACATGAATTGGCGTGAACATACTTTATATATATACAAGATTTGAAAAATTGTGCTCAATATGTGTAATAAGAATTATAATGCATTCCGCTATCTTGTATTTTAAAAACTAAAATCGATTTTAAAAAAAAAAAAGAAAATTAATATCCCTTGCCACATATAGGCATTAACCTTGACAAATAAACCCAATGACGATGAAAGTGCTATAAAATTCATCTCAGAGAGCACCACCTACAGAAAATTTTGAGGCTGGGCTTGCTTTCACTTTATTTATAAACAAACCAATCAACAAAGACAATGAGTAAATAATGGAGGGGTAATAAGGACATTCTGATTCCAAATTGCAACCTTCTCCTAGACTAATCAGAAAGGTGTAGAATTTTTGTAAAAAGGAATACCTCTCAAAATACAAGTCAATATTAGCATGGTATCCAGACACTTCACCAAAAACGAATCCAGGTACCAGGAGGAGTATAATCCCCCGGTGTGGGAAATGCCAGTCTGGACAGTTCCTAAAAGCCTTTGATCTCTGACCCCCTAGGTCATTAGAGTGATGCCTTATAAATCATGCCAGTAAAGCTATCGGCATGAGGTAGACGTGATACATAAAATAAATTGGGGAAGCAATAAGCCTGATTTTCCTGCTTGACTATGGAAAAACAGTCCTTCACTTTACAAGAACTTTCCTCCTTGGTCAGTCACTCTACAGTGTGGGCCCATTATGATTTTCCAAGTAATTAAATGAACTGGGGTCTCCCCAAACTCCAGCTGCTTAGGAAATGAGCCTACAAAGTGGGTCACAAGAAAAAGCAGGTTTTGTGTACCCTAAAGTAAAGTTTCCATGAAACCCGATAGACAAATAAGCTATTGTTACCGCGTATCTTTTCCTAAACATTAATCTTTCTAGAGAGGGTTTCTAGATCTTTCTAGATGGTTTCATCTCTGGAATTTAGTTCTTCCTTGGGGTACTGTCATTAGAGTAAAAAATGTGGCCAGGAGCAGTGGCTCATGCCTGTAATCCCAGCAACTCAGGAGGCCCTAGGCAAGAGGATGGTGAGTTCAAAGCCAGCCTCAGCAAAAGCCAGGCACTAATCAACTCAGTGAGACCCTGTCTCTAAATAAAATACAAAATAGGGCTGGGGATGTGGCTCAGTGGACGAGTGCCCCTGAATTCAATCCCTGGTACCCGCCCCCCCAAAAAAAAGATTGAAAAACATGCCCTTCAGAAGGCCTGACAGGACCAATAACAGAGCATGGAGAGTCAGAGAATGAGCTGAGCTCACAAGTGTTTTATCCAAGGGAATCCAGAGTCTGGGCCAGGCAGAGAAGCCATAGTATGGAGAGCCATGGTCCAAAGACAAGCTGGATTACTAGTTTTTAAGAAAAGACAGTGATGAGTTGGGAAGTGTGATGTTTGACTGAACAACAAGCTGAATCACAGGAGAGTTGAGGTGTAGGGATGGAGGGATGGAGCTAGTGGTGCCAGGAACCAGGGTAAAAACACAAGGCCCACGTGCCAGAGTGTCCCATGCCCCTGCGGCATTCTGCCGAGGCAAGCGTGTGGGCACAGAAAGAACCACGTCCAACTCCCAGGCAGGATGTGTGCCCTGCACACCTCCACCCAGCCAGCCGCGCACCTGGACCCTTCCCGGGCCCACAATGTGTGTGAAGTGGTACTGAGAGGAATCCAGGGGCAAATGGACCATAGAGATCAAGATGAAAGAAACTATCACACAGGCAGGCAGTGTCCAGTGAGCCAAGAAAGGGGCATAAATCACCACGGGAAAGAGCAAAAGAAGACCAGGGTCAGATCTGCCTGGGCAGAAGTCTGGGGCTGGGGTGACCAGTTTTCCAATCACCTCTACGCACCATGAATAAACAAAGCAGGGATTTTATAGAAGTGGGGACTTTTGAGCAGTGTCCTGAAGGACTGGGAGGCCAGATGGATGGAACCGTGAGGGATGTGGAGAAGGATTTTTCAAGCAATGAAAACAGCTGGAGCAGAAGGAGGAAGGCAATTTATTTACAGCTTCCTAGATGTCTTCTAACCACAGAAACCAAAACCTAGAGAACCTGTCAGCACATCCAGGGACGGCTGACTGAATCCTGAAAATTTATAGGCAACTAACATAGAAGAAGTGAGCAATTCCTTTGATTTTTATCAAGGCACCTAGATCCTTACATGGAGAGGAAAAGACAAATGCCTTAATGATTTGAAAACCTTTTCTTAGATTCCTCCATTTAAAAAAGGTTGTGCAATAAAATACCTTGAAATGCTTACAAATGCTGTATTAGTGAGTGATCCCTTCTGGATGAGGCTTTGGAGTGGGCTTTCTTGAATGGAAAATGAAGAAATTCCTGGGGCAAAAAAAATCAGAAGGGCTTTTAAGGCATATGATGTCTGGTCAGATGTTCAAATCACTGCTGGACTGGACACTTTTTGGTCCCCAAAAGTGGCAGAGTAGCAGAGTCTACTTCTATGAATGTGGAATGCTCCCCATAAACAACATCAGTACATCACAACGAATTCTCTTGATATCATGAGATGATATTTAAAAAAAAAGCAATGTTGATCTTCAGAGGAACATCTGAGGAAATGGTAACATGAAGAATATTTTCTTGGCTCTGAAAGAAAAAAATGCTACATATTTTTTGTGGGTGGGTTGGGGTTTTTTTGTTTGTTTGTTTTACATCTATTGTAAAATGAAGCAAATATAATTCAGACTCAAAGAAATTAAGGAAATGACCAAAATCCATGCAACATGTCTTCAACTGTTTGGGCTCCTTTAACAGAATACCATAGACGAGGTGATTTGTAAACAACAGAAACTTGTTTTTCACAGTTCTGGAGACTGCAAGTCTAATATCAAGGCACTGACAATCTCCATGCCTGGTGAAGACCAACTTCCTAGCTCACAGGTGTTCACCCTCACATGGCAGAAGGGGAAGAGAGCACTGGTGACCATTTTTATAAGGGCACTAATCCCATTCACGAGGGCCCCACCCTCCTGACCTAATCACCTCCCTCCTTATCCCATCTCATAGGTTTCAACATATGACTTCTAGCACAGCACAAACATTTGGTCTACAGCACCAAGTAAAACAAGGAAGATTGTAATGAGGAATCACTAGTTCCTCTGCCAGTCTTTCTCTTAAACAGTGTTCTTGGTTCTCCTCCCTCTACCTTTACACCTAGACCAGGAGCCCTCTGCTTGTGCCCTCCCCGACCTGGGCCTGCAGGCTGGATCTGAATTCTACTTCATGTGGGATTCCTTCTCCCTTGCCACCTGCAAAGACATGACCAGTGTTAGAAAATCTTGCTATTCCCCTGTCTTCCCTTCTCGGTAATGGTATCATCATCCATTAACTAAAAGGCTTAGGATTTATTCTTCATGTCCCTCTTCACTCTCCTATTAGTTTTCTGTGGCTGCCATAACACATTTACCACTAACCTGGCTGAAATCAACATCAATTTCTTTTCCCACAGTTTCGTGGGCCAGAAGTCTGAAGCCACAGGCTGCCAGGTTTGATTCTTTCTGGAGACTCAGCGGGGGACTTGGTTCCAAGTCTCTCCTACTTCTGGAGCCCGAGGGCAATCCTGGCTCTTCTTGACTTGTGCAGATATCATTCTGTTTCTCTGCCTCTGTCTTCACGACACCTTCCCCTCCAGGTCTCTCTGTCTCTTTTCTTTCTCTCTTACAAGGACACTCATCCCTGGATGTAGGGCCTCCCCTGATCCAGAATGAGCTCAACCTAATTGCATCTGCAAAGACTCTCATTCCAAATAAGTTTGCTTTCTGTGGTTCCAGATTGACATATGTTTTCAGGGTCTCGATTCAACCCACTTGCCCCTTGTTCTTATGTTAAACTCTTTCCAAGTTCTACGGGCTTTACTTCTACCATAGATGCCATTATCTTTGTTTTGTCTCCAGCTTCATGACCACCATTCGAGCTGAGGCCACCATCATCTCTCCCTGGACCACTCATGGGGTATCCGAACCACACCCTCTGCCTCTACCCTCAGAACTTTCCATCCATTCAATGCACTGTTGCTTGATTTTTAAAATCACATCTACCTTATGATTCCCTAGTTTAAAACCTCCTAATGTGTTTTGTTTTGTTTTGTTTTGTTTTTTGCCCCAATTTCCCCATCTCTGCCTGCCCAACTACTCTGTAATGCTGATTTCAGCTTAAATGTCACCTCCTTGGAAAAGGATCTCCTGATCACAAAGAAGAAGTTGTTGCTTGAGAACTTTTCACTGAAGCACTTAGCTTTAATTTTCTGTCAACTCCAGCACTGTCTGACAACTTTCTTTGTTTACTGGTTGTTCATTTGATTGATTATTTGTCTATTATTTGATAATCTGCTCACCCCTCCTAGGATGTATGCACTGAAACCAGGGACATTTTCTATTTGTCACTATTACATCCTCAATGCCAGAACTCTCTAGAATTCAGCAGTTTCTCCATAGGTATCTGTTGAACAAATAAATGAATGAAGATATGAACGTTGCTCATGCTTAAAGATCTTGACTTGAGGGTGGGTAACAGGACACTGCTGCTGAAACCCTGATGTAGAGAAGTCTGGCTGGATGAATACCCAGAAAAACTCCACAGCAATCTTCTCCAACTCAGGACGTGCAGTGGCAGGTGCGGGCAGGAGATCTCCAACCACATGTGAGTCAGAGCCAGGACCTTTGTCTTTTTCCCAGCACTGATATATACAGAATTCAGCCCCGGAGTTCATTAGAAGATCCATGTCATTGAGAAGGCCCTAGATGTCAACCCTGGTTTTAGCTCCGGAGAACTTAAAATGAAAACTAAAATTGGTTTGGCAATGAAAAATAATAACAATATCTAAAATTAGTATGTCTCCAAATTTTATAAATTGATTCTACATCTCATTTATGTGTGTCAGTCAGTGAGACCCAGTGAGACTGCTGTGATTGGAAATAGACAAAAGATGAGCCACAGAATAGCCAGAACAGTTCCTAAACAAGAATTCAAGGAGCCCCTGCTTTTGCTGGTGGGGCAATGGAGCAAAAGGGTGGCAGAGGAAAACCTTGTCCCTATGTGCCTGGGACTTTCACAGTTTGGGCATTGAAAGTCCTGCAACCCTGGAATTCCCTTATTCCTAGGAAACCTGAGATGCTTGTTGCTCTAATAGTGAAGGTCTAGGGCTGAAACTCTCTACTGAATTACTAACTAGCCCCTGACCCTATTTGATTCATCTCAAGGGACTTAGAACACTATACAACAGTCACTTCTGCTGCACAGTCCCTGGTTTCTCTTTCTTACTTGTCATCAAGGGTGATTTTTCTAAATTGTTCCTTGCCAATCACCACCATCGCCAACCACCTGAACCACCACCTCTCTGGCTTGAAGACTCCGTGTGCTGCTGTTGTGTATGCCGCTCTCCCCACCAACATGTGGGGTCCTTGTTGCTCCTCTATGGAACCCCACTCCCTGCCCTGCTGCTGTCTCCTGAGCATCCCTCACACCCAGACCCACCCCATCCTAGGGGCCACTCTCACTGTATGGTGCAGCCCCTCACATACAGGTCTTAAGCTGCACATTCATTTTCTAGTCCATACCCATCTGCTTTATGTTCTTCAGAGATCCCCATAGTTCCTGGTTCACGGTGTCTTTCTGTCCCCACACCAGGTACACGCAGATTTATTTTAATATGTGTTTTCTTTATTGTTTCCTGGATTTGGTGACATATATCACCACAGAATTTGCTCTAGACACCATTTTATCACTATAATGTACAGCCTGCACAATTTAATCCTGATTTAGGGCCACTTGTAATGCAAGAGAGAAAAGGACAGGACAAAACGCACAACACAAACAGATAAACAAAACAAGTGTCCCCCCCAGAGGAGTTGAGGGCACAATGGGCACCCACAGCAGGAGGGGGTGTCCTGGTCTACCCCCCTTTCTCTGAGTGTTGCTTATTGATTGTAAGCCTGAATGTCTCTTTTTCCTGTAAGTGTTAGGCACAAGGTCATGAGATCTATTTTTCTGGACCAACCATTTGATGATAGTGGGAAAGTTTTCTGGGATGCTCTTATAAAGACCATTAAAAGAGTTTGAGTGCTTAATTGGCTTTACCAAAAGTTATTCTAATGACATCATGTCTGACCCAATCTGGTTATTTATTTACCTCCCTTTTGAACAGCAATTTGTCTCTATATTAAATGAGAAATTATTTTGAAGGATTTAGCTAGCCTTTCTGATTTATTTTAAACTACATTGTTAGGGAAATAGGAAGAAAACCAACATTTAGTGAACTTGGCACTTGGCCTGTATTATCTCATTCAATCTGCACATTCTCATGGTGAGGTGGTACTAATATCCCTATTTCATAGATGAGGAACCTGAGGATCTGGACCGACTGAGGAATTGGCCATTAATGACACAGTTGATAAATAGAGGAGCTGGAATACAAGCCATTTCCATCTCCATCATCCAGAAGAGACTTAGATTTTCTACTAGTGCATATTTCCTTGTTGATTCTTATATGGTTATGTTCTGCATATAGATAGATGGATAGATAGATAGATAGATAAAATCATGTGATACATATGTTAACCACATATTGTAATATCATCTAGAATGTTCTAACAATTCAAATTTTAAAGTTATTTATACATGACATTACTCAGGGAAAAAAATAAAAACTAATAGACCAGTAGTTGCCATGTGCCTGCTATGTGTCAGGCCCTATTGGAAGTACTAGTGACACATCAGTGAACAGAGCAAACAACCATCCTTGTCCATGCGAAATTTACATTTTAGTTAGGAGAGACAGATTTAAAAAAACACAGGAAATGAGCAAACCTTATAGCATGTTGGAAGAAGGCAAATGCTATGGAAAAATGAACCAGGACAATGGACAATAACTTGGACCTCCCTGTGAATTCCTGGAAGCATATTCTATAGGTGGCTTGGAGATGGCAAGACCACCATTCCCAAAAACCAGCTTCAGAAGAAGCTTCCAGAAGCTCCAATGGGGACTGTCCTTAACTCTACATTGTTTTGAACTATATGAAACTGGGAGGGAACATATATATTTTGGATGAAAACCAGAATGAAAAGGAAAAAAAGAATCCACAGCAACCTGGAAGAAAGATTAGAATCTAATAATATAACACGAAATTGAATAATGATAGATGTGCGTGCTCCTTAAAACTTACAAGCACAAAAAGAAAGAATCTTGATTTGAGACAGAATTTCCATGGACTCTATTAGTCATTGGCATAATTATAACAAAGGAGAAAAACTATTGCAAACCTAAGCTTTATTACCAGAAGAATTGTATCCTCCACACCTCAAGGAAGATTGAGACAAAGACAACCTCCAGAAGAGAGGGATCCAAGTGGAGCAGGAGTCAAGCCAACCCCACGGGAATTACTGAAAATACAAGCATTAGGCACCTAGAGAAGACAGGACTCCAGAACTTCAAGGCCAACAACTTCAAATCTCTGAAGCGCTGTCATTTCAAGGAAAGAGACCTGGGTTTGTTCTGTATAATCCCACTGAATAGGATGCAGACTCTAGCATGGAAGCTACCAGAAGGACCACAAAGTGTGCTAAAATTGACTCTCTGAAACCCAAGTTATCATATGTGCCTTTCATGTCTCTATTTTTGGAATATACATACAAAATGGTTTTTATTGTGTAAAATACATTGCTTAACCTCAAGCTCCCAGCCATATTTACAGTAAACCTACCAACATGCTCATTATGGTAATGTCAAAATGAAAACCCTATGTCTCAGAAATCTGAATTCTATGGAACCACCATTCGGCCCAGCTATCCCCCTCCTTGGTTTGTACCCAAAGGACTTAAAAACAGCATACTACAGGGACACAGCCAATCAATGTTTATAGCAGCACAATTCATAATAGCTAAATTATGGAACCAACCTAGATGCCCTTCAGTAGATGAATGGATAGGGAAACTTTGGTATATACACACAATGGAACATTACTCAGCATAAAAGAGAATAATATCATGGCATTCGCAGGTAAATGGATGAAGTTGGAGAATATAATGCTAAGTGAAGCAAGCCAATCAAAAAATCAAATGCTGAATGTTTTCTGTGATACGAGAATGCTGACACGTAATGGGGATGGCGGGCAGGACGGAGCACGGGAGGAATGAAGGAACTTTAGATAGGGCAAAGGGGAAGGAGAGGAAAGGAGGGGGCAAAGGGGTAAGAACGTTGGTGGAATGAGTTAGACATCATTACCCTAAGTACATGTATGAAGACACGAATGGTGTGAAAATACTCTGTGTACAATCAGTGACTTGAAAAATTGTGCTCTATATGTATAATATGAAATGAATTGCATTCTGCCATCATGTATTAGAATAAATAATTGAATTTAAAAAAGAGAGAAATCTGAATTCTAGAAATTTCAGTTCTACAGTCTTTCATTGCCCAACAATGGATGTGTGGAGATGTTTGTTGCAGCATGTAACTAAAGACTATAAACCTAAATGCTCCTCTGTGGGCAAATATAATTTATAAAAATGGAATTCTAGGCAGCTGAAAAAAAATGACTAAGTGTGTTTTTATGGGCTGATAAGAAGAATCTTCAGATGTAATAATAAAGAAAACTGTGGTTTATTCATAATGAAATTACATTGTAGCACAAGCAATGTTTCAATATCATAAAGCGGAATATAAGCATAGAACAGCTTAGTAAGCAGGAAAAGGAAATAGGTAGTGGTGTTACATAATATCAGGCCGTGGTCAGGGAAGTGAATTGAAAAACTGTCATTCCTGAGTGCCACAGGAACTAAGATACCATGCATTTAAACTACCAGCAGGAAACTATTTTGCTTTCTCAAATCATTGTCTCCCAGTTTTTACTGAATGCTTAAATGCAAGTGGGAATCAAATTCTTCCTGCATCAAAGATTTTTAGGAACAAAGAGATCATAAGCACTGAGGGGAAACGACTTGTTATCTAACCCTATTGAAATTATATTACAGAATATGATAAAATGATTTTCAAACTCCCTTCTGGCTCTCTGAATATACACTTCTGGTTCTATGATGTGAAAGATCCTCTGTCTTCATGCTACTATCTTACAAGTAATGTAATCAATGAGTTTGGGTGGACCCACATGGTTCCTATGCTATTAAAAAAAAATCATAGTCCCCACAGAGTAATCAATGCCTGTCAATGTCTGTTTTACTATTTTGAATTAATTTTTATAATTACATTTCTTTTTTCTTTAAATTCAGTGGAAAAATCTGCTGGTGAAAAGAAATATTCAAATTGCTAGCTAGTCCATTTCTAGCTTGGTTCTAGTTCCTTATGGCCATCTTCCTAGTTGGGGATTTTTGCCACTGGAAATATATAGAGATCTCAGAAGCTTTTCACACATGAGTTAATGGGGCATATGGAGTTTGTTTTTGGAATCTAGCTTAGCTAGGCAGGTGCTATCAAATGGATGTAAATGGCTAGGTGTCCATCAAGCCCGTGGTGTGTGGGGCCTATGCTGGGTGATCTCTACAATCCTGGGGTGGATACAGCACAGTCTCTGACTGCATGGGCCTTCTTTCTGGGCAGGCAGATGAACATTCAGTAAAGTCCAAACATACACAGCAACAAGAAATATGCATGCCCAAACAGGATGTGAGAACACAGAGGAAGAGAAGACTATTCCTGATTAAAGGGCTCAAGAAAAGCTTCAGGAGAAAAAAGGAAAAATAATGTAAAGATTCTAAGCTCACTCATGAAGACCAAGTACAGGACAAGGAGGAGGGTGTTGTTGGCCAGCAAGAGAGGTGACAGACGTGTCTGTCTTGAAGGGCCTTGAACACCATGCCCTTCAACTTGAGCTCTATTCTGTAGGCTGAGGACACATCCACAAGTGCTTTGAGAAAGAACACAATGTGGAAAGAGCTTTTCTTGGAAAGCTCACGGTGGTGTCTATGCATGTGATGAGCAGGATGTCAAGAGGAGAAGCAGGGAGGCTGATGGAGCTGCCACCATAATCCTGCAAAGACGCCAGGGGACAGAAGGGACTGCAGAACAGAGTCAGGAAGTAAAACCTGCAAACTTTAGGACTGATTGATTGGAGACAGAGGAAGAAAGGAAGGGAGGAGTTAGGATGACTCTAAAGTTTTAAAACATTGAATGGAAAGAACTTTGTACAAGTGGAAATTGGGAGCAAAAAATAATTGGGAAAAGATAATTCCGCACTAGGAATCATCCCAGCCTGGTGCTCATCTCATTTGGAGCAATCACCAAGGCTGACCATTGGCTCTTGCCACAGCTGCAGGAAATGGGAAAGATCGTTTTATTCAAATACGAACAACACTTAACCCTTTTCTGGACAAGTCTATTACCCATTCCTTCAGTGGACCAGCTCTATGTCCATGTCCAGGGGGACTTTCAAGCTCGTCACAGCATTTGTGCCAACTTTGTCTCTCCTAACACAGGCATCACTGCTTTCCCCTTACCCCCAAAGGAGGCGATGAAGGGCAGCAAGGAGAACACATGCTTTGGTATCAGGCAGAGCAGCCTCCTAAAGCGATTCCTCCGGGGCCCAGCTGGGTGACTCGCAGCAAGTCGCTCCGTGGGTCTACACGTGCGGACATGGAAATGGCTTTGCACTCCCCACTGTCAGAGGGTCAGCGTGTAAGGGCTTTTGTAACCGTCCAAGGCTGCTTTCAGAGTGGATGTTGGCTCACATGCTACTGCAGCACCATTCTTGTTACCCACAGCACTGAGAGCAGCTGGTTCCTGGACCTGCCACCCGACTCAGGGCAGCACAGACGGATGAGCATTCGCCAGTTGATTCCAGGCAGAGCAAAGAGCAGAGCCAACAGATCAGGCCAACTATCCAGCAAGGAATTAGCTGCTCCCTCAGCAGTCACACAACAGTGGCTCTGTACGTGTCCCCGGGAGCATTTCACTTCAAATGGACTCAGTTACCGTCATAATTAATATCTTAACGTTGGTACAGAATTGTGAACTTTTAAGTTCACGATTTCATCCTCTTAGCAACTCTCAGAGCTACCGATCATTATGCCTATTTTAGAGTTGTTAATAATTATTATTCTTATGTTAATAAACAATTTTATTGTATTATTAATTAGTTACTGTGTTCCAGGCATTGTACTAAAAGCTTAGCATGCATGATCTCATTTAATCCTCACAATTCCAAGTGATAGGCAGTGTTAGTATCCCTGTCTTACAGAGGAAGAAAATGAGACACTGAGAAGTCAGTTACACAAGGTCACACACAAGTTCACACTGACAGCTCCACAGCCCACCCTGCTGACCACTGATCCGGCTGCTCTACTGGCAGGAACAAAGGGAGGCACAGAGTGGTTAAGTGGTTAAGATTCGACACTCGGCCTGTGTTCCCTTACTCCAAACCCTACGTTGTCTCTGCTACCTTCTGCCTCCATGTGTGCTGAGAAGAACAAGATGGGGAAGACCCATTCCCATTGCAGATGTATAAAATGATATGGAGCCTAAGAAGCCACCATTGGGTACCGCTGGAATCCCCTTAGGCGCCTGTCTTTGCCCTCTCACTCCCCCCACCGTAGCTGAGTACTGCCCACATTGAGGCTGCCACTTCTTCCATCTGGCCCCTTCCTTTCTGTACTGGAGTTCACGGTCAATAATTTCGGTTGAACTCACAAGCACCATAATCCCTTGGCCTCCTCTCCTATAGCCCACTCCATGAGCCTTGCAGTAGAAACACACGTTCTGATAGTCCTTCAAAGTACCCAGAGGTCTGCAAAGAAATTCCTAAGGTGTGTCATTTCCCCTAGTTTCTATTTTGTCTTGATTTTCCTAAGGAGGCCATGGCTACTGAGGCCGTGTCCAGGTGGTGGCAGAATTGCCTACTGCAATGGCTTCCTTAGACCCCTTTCATGCCTTTTCTGTGGCTAATTCACATGCCTCTATGACACAAAGGTAATCCTTGTATAAGGCAGACCTGATTTTGTCACATCCCTGCTCCAAACCCTTCACTGACTCCTTAGAACCTAGGAATAGACTTTAAACTCCTCATTCCACACAGATTCAGAACTGGTCCCTGTTCTCCCCTCCATCATGCCTTTGCTCCAGGGGGTACCTCTGCCTACCATGTCCTTCATGCTTAAGTCTAACCACGGTGTTGCTGTTGTTGTTGTTTTCACCAAGTCTCAGTCCAAAATATTTCCTTCCATCAGTTCTTCCCCAAACACTCCTCTTTGCATGCTTTCTTCCGGGTATTCTCCAAACATGTGTGTTTCACTTATTACATACAGTACATGCTACCAACAGTGCTGTGTCGGAATGATTTTTATGAATGAGAGCCATATATACATTTAGACCCCCGGCTTGATGGAGAGTACCAGAGGAATTAGATATCATTCATTTTGTTTTTATTTTTACGCATAAAATAATGTTTAACACATTACAGACCCTGATGAGGTGGAACGTATGCTAGACTTGGAAGTTAGAAGATGGGCAAGTAAAATGTTAGCTGATAACATATGATTGTGAATGAGCAGGTCCCAGCAGAGAAGTAGCTAGTTCTCTCTGGGCTTCTTTCTATCCCCAGAGTACCGGGTTGTCCACGGTACACACAAGCTTGCTGCATTAGTTTTTGAGTTAGTTTTTGAGTTTGCTCTGCATAGCAAGCTCCGTGCCAGGATCTGGCCCAGAAACTGAGTAAGATGCAAACTCTGGCCATCCTAGGGGACCTCTGCATCCTGAGAGAGGGTAGAGGGGATCAATCAGCAGTACAGGATACTTGAGCTGGACCCATAAGGTAACTAAAGATTTAACAAGGATAAAACTGCTTCTACAGTGGAGTCAAATCTCCATCATATTGAAGGCCTTTTATTCATGGGTCCCACCAAGGTTTGCATCATCTCCTGCCACCCCCGCCATGTCTCACTCACTGGCCACTTGAGATGACTTCTTCCCTGCTGTATCCCTGTTTCCAGGCTCCCTGAGCCTTTACCATACACACCTCCTAGACTCCACACTGCCATTTCCTACCCTTGCTTTATCACATCCATCCATCAAGCCATCTGATTGTTGGTGCATTTCCAAATGAGTTGCAGATCTCTGTACATTTGACTTCTAAACATCTCAACATTTGCATTTTTAGGTACAATGTACACATAATGAAATGCACAAACTTTAAATGTACATTCTCACGTGCTTTGATCAATCCATTCCTCTGTGTAACCTAATCCTGTAGCAAGTCACAGGACATTTTTCTATCACCCCAGAAAATTCCTTTGTCCTTTTCTATCACATACCAAAGATAACCAGTGTTCTGATGCTTGTTCACCAAAACAAGTTGTTTTATTTCACTGTAATAACATAGTGTGTGTTCTTTAGTGGAAGTATATATTCTTTAATCAGCATAATGATTTTGAGATTTATCCACATTCTTGCATAAATCAGTTTTCTTCTGTTTTATTACTCAGTAACACCACCAGTTTGTTTAACTCCTCTCCTAGTAATAGGCATCTGGCTCTTTTCAGTTAGGGATATGATGAATAAAGCTACTTTTAATATTCTTATATAAGCATTTTTATGGATTTTTAATTTATCTCCTGTAAATACTAAAGGGCAAGATTGCTGGGTCATGGTGTATCTGTGATAATGACATTTACCTCACCAGGTTGTGGAGATTCAATGGAATGATGCACAGAATATGCTTAGCTCAGTGCTTGGCATGGAGAAATCGTCATGACGATGTGTGGTCAGCAACAGCATCGGTGAATGCATTCTCCTGGTAATAAGGGTACATAATAATAATACTGTAAGATTGTTCCATTAGGCTTTTGTTGTTGTTATTGTTCCATTAGGTTTTCATCTCTCAGAATACTTTAAGATTATTCTTTCTCTTAATCACTTTTAACCCACTCTTTCACTTGGCTTCATGGTAAAGAAATCTCACACACAGACATAATGTAATCTGTCCAGGTGCACACAGAATCCCAACATCACGGTAGCAGTGCCTCTGGCTTTATAAGATGAATGATGCAGGCTTAGTTTTAAAAGATCAGACTCATTCCCCCAAAGTATTTCCCACCACTAATAGGCAGGTGTCTCCTATACACACTGAGTTTCAGCAGTGCAGAGGATTGGGCATAGGGGAGTTCTGGAACAGACTGCATGGATTCCTATCCTGCCCTATTCCTTGAATAAGTTAGTCTAACCTACTAAGTATATCATCTTGAATAAGTTAGTCTAACCTACTAAGCCTCAGTTGCTTTACCAGCTACAGCAACATCAACCCTGCTGGATTAAATTCTGAGGACCAGAATGCAGAAGCAGGCACACAGGTAGTACTATATCAATGGCTGCCAGCAGTGTACCTATGGACCAGATGCTATGGTTAATCCCTCACACAAAGGAACCGCTAAGTGACATCAACCAGCCCCAAAAGGGCATGTAAAACAAACCAACCATGTATTTTAAAAGGAAATGGTCATCTGTTACTCTTTTCCTGACTCCCTTACAAAGAAATTCACTTTCACTTCTCCCTTATACCATTTCTCAAATGAAAAACAAAATACATAAGCAATATTCATTTATTCAGCAGACATTGAATGAAGCCCTGCCTACATGAGGGTGTGGGCTAGATGCAAAGAAAGCCCATGACTAGCAGAGTCCCTGGGCTTTCAGTCAACCCAGGGAGCCAGATGCATAAGCAGTTTCAGATGAGTTGCCTATTACTTGGGGTATAAGTACATATGAGAAAGGCTGAACAGGTTGCTCAATAAAGCAAGAAGCCCTGTGCCATGGAAGTTGATATGCACTATAAATGTCTGCATAAAGGGTTGGGAGTTGCAATGTCAACTAACCTACACGCCAAAAGTGTGCCAGACTTACAATAAAGGGCACAAGCAAATCCACAGTCTCTAACTTTTCATGTAAGACACAAATGTATTCAGAAGAGAGAGAGAAGTTGGAGAGAATGGGGGAAGGCGAGTACAGGAAGGAGGAGCAAAACTAAAAAGAAGAGAGAAGGAAAGAGAAAATACTATGAGCAGAGCAGAGAAGGAAAATGGACTGTAAGATCCAAGGAGAGACTCTAAGCCTGGAGAATTTGGGGGAGATATCACAAACAGGGGAAATTTCTAAATTTGGCTTTGGAAGTTGAGTAGGAGTCTGAGAGAGGAAAGCATTGCAGGTAGAGTCAAAGGGCACATAACACTGCAAGTCAGCATGTGACCATGTTTGGAGTAGCTGGAATATGGTGGTATATTTTACTGGATATGAACAAGGATGAGGAATAGAGTCAGAAAGAAGGGAGGAAATTGGACTCCGGTTGTAAGAGACTTTAGATGCAGAAGTAAGGGTTTGGTCATTTTCTTGTGGACAATAGAGAGATGCCAAAGGATTTTGCTAGCAGGAGAGGAGTATTAGCAACTCATGAAGTTGCTTTATCAAGAAATATTCTGGTTGCAGCAAGGAAGTGAGGTGGCTGTTGTAATTTGCCACCTGGATCCCACTGGAAGAATGAATGATGTGGGATGCAGTTTCTGGGAATGTGGTCAGTTCCTTAAGGGAATCATGTAGGTTGAAGAGACACCTACCAACCAAGGTCATCCCCACTTCTTGAGGTAGCCAGTAGCCAGTGTTTGATCAACATAGATGGGTCTAAAGGCCCAGTACTATCACCCCAACTCAGAAAAGCTCTGAAGACCTGTCATCTCCTCTTTCCAACTCCCTGCAGGGTTGGCTGATGCTTCCACTGAAACTTCATCTCAGCCCAACTTCCTGCTCTCAATTCTGGCCTGTTCCTCCCCTTCCCTCTGCTTTTCCAGATGTTGATATCAAGAGCACTCCCTAATCAACTTCTTTACACTAACCTGAGCTTCTGTCTGCTTCCCAGGAAACCTGACCAACGACAATGGAATAGATTACAAAGGAAGGAGGGGCGAGGTAGGAGGCAGGGTACATCAGGTAAGCCTGTGTGTGCTGGGCACAGTGTACCATCCATGGCACCCTCTCTGTCCAGCACAGGTCACGCTCTGCCTCACGTCTCTTGCCACTGTGACTTTCCCATCTCCTGGTGAGTCTCCTGGCCTCCAATGACCAATTTAAATTTTCACCCTTTTTGAAAGGCACAAAGAAGAGTGTTCCATAGGCAATTAAAACATAGAAAAGAAAAATGGCACCAATGCAGGAGGGCACAGAAGGGTGGAGGGGATGGACCAACACAGCCGAAATGGGGGAAGTGAAATCATGGAATGCGCCGGCTGCTTGTAAAACCTATCCTTTAAAAAAGAAAAATAAATAAATAAATAAAACCTATCCTCTTTCCCAAAAGCAAACTTTCAAGGGATAAACCCTTTTAAATACTTTAATAGACACCCTCTAAACTCTTTAAATAAAATATATGTATACATATATATGTACACAAATTTTTTAAAAATGATTTCAGAATGAAACTGCATACATAGTTTGTTAGTTTGTTTTTCCAATTTACATTGCAATTGTCCCTCTGTAGTCACAGGGGATTGGTTCCAGGAAATCCCCACCCCAGGAACATGAAAATCTGCAGATGCCAAAGTCCCTTATATAAAATGATATAGTAATTACACATAACCTATGCACATCATCTCTGGATACTTATAATACTTAATACAATGTAAATTCTCTGTAAATAGCTGTTTTATTATACTGTTTAGGAAATCATAATGAGGGAAGGAAAAATCTATACATGTTCAGTAGAGTTACAGCCAGTGTAAGTCTATGTACAGAGTACATGAGAGTGTCTGGTTCAGTCTGTAGAGATGAGACCTGCAGCTCTGGAGGGCCAACTGAACTCCCTCATATTCCCCTGACAGGAAGAAATATAACCCTTGACTCAACAGGGGCCCCTGGAGTCTGTTTGTAAACTTGGATTTTTATTCAAAATATAAATCAATTGTTGATATAAGGAAATCCAGGATCATGCTAACATAAGAAGCTGGCAACCGGCCAAATATCCTTCCTTCAAATGTACAAAGGTCTGGCCATCAGCTACATGCTTCCCCTGACCACAGTCTCCCTGCCACACCCTACTCTGCTGGTTAGAAGAGTTTAGTTGAACTGTTTTACAAAATATGGCAGATATAAGTACTATTTATAAAATAGGCATAGCATATAAAGAATTGCTACACAATTAACGCCTGTTTTCACCACCCATTTTAGAAAAGAGAAATCATCCCATGACTGTCCCATCCCATTCCAATCCCTTCCCCCCTCAAAATTTAAAAATCACACAAATTTTGCGTTTATATTTCCTTAAATTTTTGGTTGTACATAAATGTGTACATCCTCAAACCACACACGCACATACATACACATACACACTTATATATACACATGTACACATGTGGTTGTTTATGTTTTTCAGTTTTATATAAATGGAATCTACTGAATATATCCTGTGGCTTTCTTTTTTCTACCTCAATGGTATGACCCTGAAGTTAACTCACATATATTTAATTGAAGGTAGGTTAATTTTGTTAACTCCAAGTCATAAACACCATGGCCATCCAATATTAATAAAAGCCCCAGGTAGTCAGGAGTCAATAACCTCCCTAACTTTTCCCAAGAGGAAAGAGATATTTGCAGATCAGTGTCAGGATTTCCATCCTGTAATGGTCCTCCTGGAAAGCACTGTTCTTTTCCATTCCTCTCACCACCTCAACATTTCCCACGGTGATACCAGGTACACGGCTAAAGTCACCATGGAAAAAATGTGTCTGCTGAGACCTTCTCAGAGAGCCAGGCACTCATCTCCCTGTACATCTATGAGGGTAGGCTCAGCATTTCCCACCTCATCACCCTCCTCTCTGCTCCACTGCTCTCCTGTCAAATGGTCCAGCTCCACAGCTAGCTGATGTTACTAAGGAGACACCATCATCATGTGCCCAAACCTTCCTGCACGTCACTGCCCTGAGCTGGACATCTGACCATGGCATCCTCAGCCTACACATGGAGAAGTGGTTTTGGAGAAACGACCACCCTCTTAGGTTCTGGATTTATCATTTCACTTGATGTTTTGTTTCTGTGACAAAATTTCCAAGTAAAAGAGGAAAGGTCATTATCAAGAGCCATCGCCCTCATCTTAGCCAGATAAAATGAGAGTCTGTTTTGCTGGTGTTCTACATTTAGCATGTCCCCACAGCAGCTGCTGGGAATTTCCCCCAAGAAGACAGAATTAGCGCCTTGGCTGGGCTGGCAGACCATGGGGCACTCTGGATTCCAAATGTCAGAGATTTCCATCCCAGAAGCTGTAATCTTTTCTCACATTGCTTAATCTGCAAAGGCATCATTAACAAACCATGGTCTTCTTTCCAAAGACTCTATTTGCCTGGAAGGAAATTCTGGTTCTGAAATAGGCATTCTCCTTGACATATGATTCTCTGGGGACTCAGCACCTTGGCTCTGAGGCTTCCCTACTGAACCATCCCCACCGGGTGAGCACAACTGACCCGCTGTTCTGGGTCCCTCATGCACTCCCATGGGCTCCTCTCAGAGCACATGTAACATATTACTATATTTATTTATTGAGTCAGTTTTATTCCTAACTAAGCTAAGAGGAATAAAAAGTAGGAAAGTGTCTCATCCATCTATCTCTTGCTTAGCCCAGGGCCTGGCACAAAGGAAGCGCTCTGAAAATCTATCAAGGCTGTCCTGAATCCCCCTACTCGTGGCCCACCCCAACAAGTGGATCAGAACAGCAGCTTGGAACCAGAGATCAAGCTCCAAGAAGCTGGCAAGGGGGAGTGTCTTGCTCTGAGAAGAAGATGGAAAACACAAGTGAGACCCTAAACCAAGGCCTCAAGACAGAGTCCAAACTGGGGGACAACAAGTTCAACATCAAGTCCAAAATGTTAGGATGGGATAGTTCCCGGGAGCCAGAACCAAGAGTAAACCAGATATTAAAATAAACCATAGCTGACCAAGAATAAGACTTAGAACCATGAGTCAGCCAGGGTGAAACAGGGCTAAGGAAAATAGGTTGTAAATAAAATTTCAATAGCCTTGAATGCCTTTCTGTCAAATCTGGACATTATTCAGTGAATAATGGTGAAATACCTCCATGGCTCTTAAGGCCAACTGGTTTTTGCCAAATGGAGCAGGGGGTGAAGGAAGACAGTTGAGAAGAGCAGTGCCACTTCTCAGATCAACAGGAATTGAACTTGAACTCTGTCTCTGACTCCAGTATTGGAGAAGGGAATGATGAGGCTCAAGAACTCTTGGCACGAGGTTGGATTAACTCCATAAATGTATCCCTAACTGTGGATTTCAGAGATGGAGTCAGGTCCTTCCCCTCATGATCGATCCTCTCACTCTCTGAACCTTGCATTGTTCTCTGTAGAAAGAGGATATGATCTTTTTCTCAAGTACTTCATCATCTGTAGAGCTAGAAAGCACATTTGGGGGTTGTTTTGTGAGTGTGTATTTTTTTTTTCAAAAACATCCAGATAAAAAGTCTGCAATTTTACCTGTTGACAGTTTGCTAAGGGTTTTGTGAATCATTAAAAGCATCCATATTCCCAGCATGTCAAAGATGACACTGAGCAGAGCAGGAGCTCACTGAACTTGACACATGTCTGCAGGAATCTGGAGCCAACAAGGTTTTGCCTGGACAATTTCTGAGAAATCTGGATGCCATATAGAGATTATCCCAAACTGAGATCACTCTGGGAAGATCTGCCTGCTTCCCACACCCTTAAGTCTCAAAGACCATCAAATTCTGCTAAAAGTCCCTAAACTAAAAGGACTAGCCAACAACTTCATTTTATAAAGTCAGTGTTAATAGAGTATTTCAGACTAATACAACCCCTTAAATATCACCTAAGTCAATACCTTACTGTTACAACAGGTGAAGAAACCAAAGGCCTCAAACAGAGACAATACTTAGCCAATGTCACAAATCTGAACAAAGGAGGAACATCACATCCTCAAACCTCAAATATCATGTCTTCAAGACTGATTTGAGCAGGGTTTTACTTTTTTAATGATGAAATAATAAAATATTACAAAATGGAAATAAAGTTTTGAGAACTTTCCAATTCAAACGCTAAGGAATAAATTTCCAAAATCCAGAGATAAACTGCTCAAATAACTGATACAAACCACAGAATGCCCTGGTCCTAGTGAATTACATAAACTTTATGTCTGTGTGAATGGTGAATGGTCATGCCTGGAGGTGACCCAAGCTCTCAGCTCACCTCAACTATGTTGACAGCTTGGGAAGCTGAAATGATCTGTTTGCTAAACTAAAGAAACGAATAAGCTTTTGGGACTGCTCAAAACGAGGTGGTCCAACTGGGAATGGAGCAGTTGGGGGTAAATGGACCCCCATGGTCCAATTGGCATCTCTCCAAAACTTGACCTGCAAAGAATCTGCATAAATGTTCAAAACACACAAATTCCCTACCTGAGCCTCAGTTTCCACAGCCCTGAAAGGAGGATCCTAAGACCCATCTCCCAGGAGATAGTACAAGCGGCCTCAAAATCCTCTGGAAAACATGGCCTTATGAAAATGTAAGAGCATCCTTCCTCAAATATTTATGGGATCAGGGAAGTTTGCTTGTGATTCTGTAATTTCGTGTACCTGCTTTTTGTAACAAATGACAAAAACATTCCACAGAGGAATAGCAGAACATGCTCTTCAAGAGCGACTGGAGAGAAGTATTTAACAACCAATCAAAACAACCATATGTCTTGCTGCCTGCCAGACCCCATAACCAAGCTATTAATTTAAAAGTCAACACTATAAGAAAAAAAAAATGTGCACTTGTTTTTTGAGAGCAATGGAATTCTAGTGTACATCTAAGCAGTTTCTCATCTAAGATGACGTTTTGGTGGACAGTCGTCACAACATGCTAGTCTCATCTGAGCAGCTTCATCTTGCATTGTTCCCAAAAGTGATACCCTGGGAGAAACATCAACCTGAAGACAGGAGAGCAGAGTTCTATTCACATCTGGTTCTTCCTCTACTGAGTAGTGGCTCAGGCACATTCTGTCCCCTGTCAGGGTCTCTTTCACAATTTCTCATCTGTGAAATAAAGGTTTGACCCAGAGTGAATGGGTCATAAATGCAGTCTCTCATTCTAGCATTGGGTTTGGTTTGCTGGTTCCCTAACATCTGTCTGTGACATCTTTATATCATGGTGAAGTTGGGCTGCCCAGCTAGGACATCAAATGGCAGGTTCTTTGATTCTTCCTCTTCTTTGGACCATTCCAAGAAAAGATGAAAACATAGCTCCTCCAGGACATTCTTTGGTCATTCGCCTTTGTCCCTCAAATATCTTTCTTCACCACTTCACCCCCACCCCACTCCCCATTCATAATGCCAGTTCACTCTTCGCCAATCATATACAGCCCCTGGATGCAGAGAATCACACACTTAACAGATGAGGCTTGAAATAGAATGTTGACTAAAGCTAAAACTTTAGCCACCTGGCACAAAAAAAAGATACAGGAGCTATTTCTCATGTCTGATAATCAATGGTGGAGACGTTCTGAGTAGGCCTCAGAGAGAATGAGGACCATTAGTTACTAGAGGAGGTCCTTACCATAATACACACCTGCATATTTTATGCTGTTTCTAAACAATGCCAATGTAACAAAATGCTTATGGTTCTAAAATATCTTAGAACAAATTGAACAGCATGTTACTGTCTGGCAGTGTCCTGTGGTGTTTTTCCACATGGTCCAGGTGCAATTACACATTTCAGCCATCAAGCACTATTAAGCAGTCTGCACCAAAGGAAACTTGACGCCTCCTTGAATTAAGACTATGCTATACTGTGTGTGATTTAGCCACTGTGGTCTTTTGATGCAGGGGTGGTTTGTGTGTATGGGGGGGTGGTTTGTGTGTATGTGCACGTGTGCACATGTGTTTAGACCTATAATGGAATGCAAAACCTGCCTAAGACTAATTCTGAATTTTCTAGACATATTTTACTCATTGGATGTTAAACTGCAACTAAATTGCAAATTCTGCTGCATTTTAAGACCCCTTAAAGGAAATGGGTGAAGGAACCCAAGGTGAAGGTCAGCAGTACTCAGTAGGGCCTGAGGAAGGTTGTCCCTGCCCTTTTTTGGCCTGAACTTCATGCCGATTGATGAAGTCCTCTTTCTTCTCCTGCCTTACTGCCAGGGTCAGCTGAGGTCATTCATTTTGCCCCAAAGAAGTGACCTGCTTTGATCTACTCCTACAAGCTAGAAATGGGCCAGCGTGAGCTTAGATACAGAAAATTTAAAACATTATTCTGCACTCATCACATTCCTGCCAACTGTCCAAGATCTTGACCTACAAGGCAACCCTGCCCCATGGCAAATACAGGGACCCCTCCCATTTCCCATCATTAGCTCAAGACCTTCCCTCTGAGGCTCCGAGCCTCCGATCTGTCAGCTACTGCCCAAGAGCCTCCACCCGTCAGTGGCCTGGAGCTCTTCCCTCACTTAGGTTTGTGCTTTTATCTTGGGCTTTTGAGTTGCTATTCATGCTCACTTAGAGGGACATAACCACTGATAAAGCAGGAAAATATTTGGTTGGGGAAAGATAATGAATCGACAGCAGGAGACCAGTGGAAGACTGTGGACAACACGTGATACGGCTGACACAGCTCGTGATCCTGCATCCTGGGAGGACCGAGCCACAATTGGCTATTAGGGGAGCCAGAGCTGGAATCTTCCAGTTGGTCACTTCAGAGACATGAAGTAAACAGACAAATCCCGGGAACACATTTTGATAGGAACTGTGCTACAGAGACCCCCATATCATATAGATTGATTGAAGGGTCCATTTTCTAGAACCTACACTCTGCTGGGACTGCCATTGTTTGGGCAGTGCCAGTGGGCTATTTCCCAACACGGAAGGATTTCAAACGTCATTTGGTATAAAAGGACATATGTATACGGAGGATGTTTATCCAACATTATTCATAACAGTCAAACACCAGAAATAAAGTCCCAGAATAGATGGTTTCTTAGCAAATTATAGAAACTAATACAATGGAACACTATAAAAATCAGGATATAAATATGCATTTATTGACATGGGAAATTTTTTATAATTAATTTTTTATAGTAAAAAATCAGTATAGTATGATCTTGTCCATAGAAAACCCTCTGGCTAGCTATACATCTAGTTGTTAACTATACCTATTACTAGGTGGTAAAATTATACTTCTTGTTGTTTTTATCTTCTTGTAAGTATTTCCTAATTTTAAAGATGAATATATATGGTTTGTATAATACCATGTTACTAAAGTAAACAAAGGATTGATTTTTCTTCATGGCATTTAAGCCCTCCCTGCAAACAGAGACTCTAGGAAACAGAGGACCTAAAACTGTCAATCACCAATGTCCTTTTTCCCACCCTGGTGGCCAAGTCCCCCCTCCATATGGCCAACTCCTCCCTCCATATACACACAGACACACACACACACACACACACACACACACACACACCTCACCTGAAGGCTCTTTTACATCCTTTGTTTATATGTTGGCAGCAATAGCTAAAAATCCAGTACTGGGACAAGAGTTTACGATGGTACGTTCCACAGTAATGGCAGGGAATCTGATGGGCACAGTGGAACTGGAGCAACATGCTCTGAAGGACACCATGGCTGAAATAACACCAGAGCTCTGTGGATGATAAACAGGATGGACGGCCGCTCAGCTCAGGTGAACTCTGCCGTCTGTTTTGTTTTTGCTGTATTTCCCCTTTACCGAAACAAGGACTTGCCTTTGGGTCTTGCAGGCCCAGGAGGTACTGTTATCTTGAGATGAGAGCTGTTTGGTGGCTTTGCAGAGGATACGAGAGCACTTGTTAGTCCTACATCTAAACACACCACCCACTTCAGGGACCATAAACAGAATTATTATTCCGAGTTGACAGATGAGATTTTCAGATATGAATGTAGAGGGGAAGATGAAAATTAGCAGGTGGTCAAGCTTAAAGGAGATAATAAATATCATTTAATTTATCTACAAAATAAGCTTAGAATTGTACTTCAAAAGAATTTATGGAAGAATAAATAACATTTCTCAAATATCAGGTCAGGATTAAGTTCAACACCAGACGACAGGGGTCTTGAGGGTTTGGTTCTAAGAAGATCATGCACCCAAAGTCGTCTATATCCTTTGTGAGGGGTTCTATTGTCGGTCTAATAGTAAAAGAAGAGTGCTTAGCTATTCTCTGATTTCTTAAGAACACTCATTCAGGTTGACAGTGTCGCTCAGTGATAGTGCGCTTGCCTACAATGTTCAAGGCCCTGGGTTCGATCCCTAGCACCACAAAAAAAAAAAAAAACTTCACTTTCACACTTCCACAAAAGGCTGCCATTACATGCAGTGTTAAGACATACAAAACCACATTTAGAACATCGCTGCTTCTCTTTGTTGAAAAGACCATACTCTACATCTAGAACTCCTCAGAAACATGTGAAGTATGGGAGAATACTTTGAACTCGTCCTGTCAGTCCTTGCTTTAATATATTAAAAGTACTGCATCTCAAGGGAAATGTAATTCAAAATTATGAAGCCACTGCGAGACCTCTGTCCCCAAGTCACTTCTGAAAAAATCAAGAATTTAAGTCAATAAAAATGTGCTTGTACAAAGTGATACTCGTGGAGCCCATACAGGGCACTTCCATATGCTTTTCACTGCTGACCATGAAAGGAATAGGGGAACCATTTCTTATGGATGAAAACACTGAACCCGAGTGTGACCAGATGATCTGCCCAAGGCCCCACAGGTAGAAACTTTGGTCTATAATTTTTTATTCCAAGACTCATGTCCTTTTTACTTGAAATGGGCTGCCTATCTTGTCCTGCCCCTTTGGGTTGCACCATGACAAATGGATAGGTTTACTTCTAAAACACCCCTTGTTTCTGCAGAGGTGCAGCTAATGGAAAAATGAGTTGGCTAGGGAGGTCACCCTGCATCCTGCTTGTGACCTCTGGTTGCCTAACTCATGATTGCGCTGAAGTCAGAGTTATCCTAATTGCCCATCATCACATGACCAAGCCATGCAGGAAAGGTGTTTCCTCCCAAACCTGAGCATTTGGACCATTGTTTACAACGGAAATAACGCTGGGGGCTGACCCAGGATGAAACAGCAGGTCATGTAATCTAAAGTCACGTTCTGCTAACAGGAAGATGTGCAAGTTCCTGTTGCACAGTAGTGATTTGTTACTGCCATGCTTATTCAGGCTCCATTTGAGCTGGAAGTAGAATAATGAACTGAGGCCTGCACTTAGATACCTTGTTAGAATCAAATGAAAAAAAAAAAAAAGTCCTTCTAGCTGGGTATGGTGGTGCACACCTGTAACCCCCAGCAGCTCAGGAAGCTGAGGCAGAAGGATCACGAGTTCAAAGCCAGCCTCAGCAAAAGTGGGGCACTAAGCGACTCAGTGAGAATCTGTCTCTAAATAAAATACAAAATAGGGGTGGGGAAGTGGCTCGGTGGCCAAGCACCCCGAGTTCAAACTCCGATACCTAGGAAAAAAAAATATGTCCTTCCAAAACTGGTAGAAAACATTTGAGAATTATTTGGGGGAGACGGAAAAAGTTCAGATTCTATAATCCTATAATCCTGAATTATAACATTAAATTATATCATCTTTAACCTTTCTGATCCTTCATTTCTTCATATGTGAACATAAGTTTCTATAGATCTCACAACAATGCCTTGACAGACCCAGGGATCAAATTCAGATTCCATCCATGGGAGGCCTGTGACGCACTGACATGGGTATGTATCCTAGAGGCTTCATGTGGCCCACATTGGAGGCTATGCTGCTGCTGCAGAGCAGCGAGCCTGGCTGTACACTGGGAGATGCTAGAGAACTAGAGATGGTGGAGGAAGCATAAGAGAAGCTTTATGAAAAGAAAATATTGGTGGAATGTAGATGCCCATATTTAAAAAAAAAAAAGAATCTGAACCAAAACAATAGTAGAACTCAAAGACCAGAGGTCGTAGACAGAGCTGAGATTCTGATGACATAGATTTCCATCAAGATTGGTTCAGTTTTTGCTGGGCATGGTGATGCACACCCATAATTCCAGCAATTCAGGAGGCTGAGGCAGGAGGATCACAAGTTCAAGGTTAACCTCAGCAACTTACTGAAGCCCTGAGCAACTTAGGGAGACCCTGTCTCAAAAACTAAAGAAGGCTGGGACTATGACTCAGTGGTAAAGCACCCCTGAGTTCAATCCCCAGTACCAGAAAAAAAATTATTCAATTTAATTAGGAAAACCAAAATCCTAAAAGCACCTTGAACTCATTTCAATTCAACAAGTTATCTGACACTCACTAAGCATTTATGCCAAAAGATACTGACACACCTGGTTCACAGGAGAATTTAGAATTCAGAATATGAAATGGACATATAGACCCGCAAACAGTGTCAAGTTATAAATTAAATAGTTTAAAAATATTTTTTAAATGCAAATTAGACCCAAAGAGAAAACTTGACAACCTTAAATTTCCAGTTGGCTCTCTAGAGAGAGGTGATTTGTAATCTCTTTATCTCATGGGGCAATGTTCTCTTTGATCCTCTTTGCTATGTTTGCATCATTTCTCCTTTTATTCCATATTTTCTAATTAAAAAAATCTCCAGATCCATTAAAGCACAGGCCATGAGAGCCACCTCACTGCTGGCAACCTCAGTCATGGCAGAGGAGGGGACTTAGTGCATTTTCTTCCCCCCTCTCACTTGTGCTATGATCAGGCTCCATGACTTCAGCATCCACACGGATAGCCCTTCCCTGGCTCTGCCTTCTCCCCGCCAGCCTAGGTACAACTCGGATCTTACTGGTCAGTACTGAACATGGCCCCTGGGAGTCCCCTCCTCTCTGACCAGCCTACATCTCTCCCATGCCCACACCAACAATGCTCCAGTCCAAGGACGAACCCCAATTCCCTGATTCGTGATTTGTCAGTTTCCATCACCTCCACTGTATCCTCACCATCCTCTCCCCCTGATGGGTTCCTGCCATACGTTTCATCATCACTTCTTTGACTTATCACCTCATTGCCCCGTCAGCTCCCTCATCTCTCTTCATCTATGTGCCCTGGAAACACTTGTAAACCCTGCTCTACTGTATTTGAGTAGGGACCATAAACATAAAGTCCCCACATTTGTGACACAGGACTTAGAGGCTGGACAGGTTCTTTCTGAGCATAGTAACATTTCCCTCCAGCCCACAAGTTAACCTGCATACGTGTTCTTACAGGCAGGTGAAAGAAATAAACTCATCATTGATTGAGACAAATTAGGAGAAGGAAACTGAAGGGGGAAGAGAAGGAGGAGAATTTGAATTCATATCTGAAAATTAAGTTTCTGGCTTAAAAATGAACAAAGTAATTGGAACTGCTGAAGAATGGCTATCGGAAGCCAGACCTATTAAATAATGGATTTAGCACTTTGCCTGCTGACTTGTAAGTAGAGAATGCTGGATTTCTTTTTTTTTTTTTTTTTTAACTTTAAACAAATTTTTATTACACAAAGGTTGTCACATAATTGGATATTTCTCTACTTTGTACACAATTATTCTCCACAGAAAGGCTGCTTCTGAACTTCTCATCTGGTGATGGCAAGCACTAAAATCCTGATTTTAGCAGAATAGTAGTAGAAATGCCTCAATGATTTAAGTTGAAAGCAGTACATTGGTACATGGCTCTTGCACCCAGTATCAGGAATGTACAAATGTCTTTATTCAAAAATACAAAATAAATTATTTGTAGGCATGGACAATGACAGCAGTAAACCATTATATACTGTCAACTGAAACCAGTAACTGATGGTTATAGTGATTTTCTTAAACATCAACCAGCCTTTTCTTCAGTCATTCTCTTCAACTGACTTCTCTGAAGTTATTGGTGAGGAACCCTGCCTTGAGCTTCCTGTCACAGTTCATTAATAATGGTAAAGCATTATTCTGAGAATTAGAACATGCCACCTCCCATACCACCTCCCATTCCACCCATTCCACCCATTGCAGGGTCCTTTTCTTCTTTAGGAATTTCTGTGACTACGACTTCTGCTGTAGTTAACAGAGAAGCAACTCCAGCAGCATCCAATAAGGCAGTTCTTACAACCTTTGTTGGATCAATGATTCCTTTTTCTACCATATTCACAAAATCTCCAAGCATAGCATCATAGCCAACTTCTGAGGAACTCTGCAGAATTTTCTCCACTATTAAAGAGCCTTCAACACCTGCATTCTTAGCAATAGTCATTGCAGGAATTTTGAGTGTTCTTTTAATGATTTCTATACCAATTTTCTGATCTTCATTAGCTGGAGTTAGTGAGTCCAAGGCTGGATGGAATGCACCGAAGCAGAGCACAGCCCCCACCCAGAACAATGCCTTCTTCAACGGCAGCTCTTGTAGCATTGAGGGCATCTGTAACTCTGTCTTTCTTTTCATTCACTTCGACATCACTTGTCCCACCAACCTTGAGCACAGCTACTCCATCTGAAAGTTTTGCCAGTCGTTCATTCAGTTTTTCCTTTTCATATTCACTATTTGTCGTTTCTAATTGCTCTGTAATTTCTTGAATACGCTTTTCAATTTGAGCTTTATCACCTTTTCCTTTCAAAAGCATGGCATCATCTTTGGTGACAATGACCTCTCCAACTTTTCCTAAATCATGAGGCTGAACATCTTCAATATTTAGGGTCAAACCCTCCTCACCAAACACTGCACCACCAGTAGCAATAGCCATATCTTTAAGTTGGTTCTTTCTGTTGTCACCAAAACCTGGAGCTTTAACTGCCACAACCTGAAGACCAACTTTCAGCCTATTCAAAACAAGTGTACTTAGAGCTTCTCCATCAACATCTTCAGCAATTATGACCAACGGTTTAAGGTGAGCATTGGCAATTTCAAGAGCAGGTACAATGGACTGGACGCTAGAAATTTTCTTTTCACTCAACAGAACATAAGCATCCTGGAATTCACATTTCTGACCTTTTGATGTATTAATAAAGTACGGAGAGATATAACCTCTATTAAACTTCATGCCTTCAATAATTTCTAATTCATCCTCAAGTGTTTTTCCATCCTTTACTGTAATCACACCCTTTCTTCCAACCTTTTTCATTGCATCAGAAATAATGTTGCCAATTTCTTTGTCTCCATTTGCAGAAATGGTAGCAACCTGAGCAATTTCTTCAGGAGTTGTCACAGGTTTAGACTGCTTCTTGAGTTCAGCAATTACAGCATCAACAGCTAACATCACACCTCTCCTGATTTCCACAGGATTAGCACCCTTGCTAATCTTCTCAAAGCCTTCTTTGGCAATAGAGCGTGCCAGTACAGTAGCAGTGGTGGTGCCATCCCCGGCCTCTTCATTTGTATTATTGGCAACATCTTGAACAAGTTTAGCTCCAATATTTTTGTATTTATCCTTTAAATCAATTGACTTTGCAACAGTCACACCATCTTTTGTTACTTTGGGACTTCCCCAACTCTGTTCAATAATTACCGTTCTTCCCTTTGGCCCCATTGTAACAGCTACAGCGTCGGCTAAAAGGTCTACACCTTGAAGCATTAAGGCTCGGGCATCTGCACCAAATTTTACATCTTTGGCATAAGCCCGAGTGAGATGAGGAGCCAGTGCCCTAGACACTGGTCTCATCTGGCGAAGGACTGTGGGTAGTCGAAGCATTTCTGCGGGGCGTCGGCAGGGAGTGCACGCGGCAAGGCAGACCGTCTGCGGCCTGGATTTCTTAATAGAATCATTCTTAACTCAAGCATCACTCATTCGCAATTTGTTAACCCCCAAGATTTATTTAACAAATTTCCTGGTAGAATAGAGGAATAAAAAGGTAAAATTTATGGCATGCCTATAATCACAAAGTTATAAATATTCATCATAAAATTTTTGAAAAAGAGAGACAAGAAACAAAGTGAGCCAGGAACAAAGTAAGCACCCAATAATTATTTTCTCACACCATTAAAAATTATTTGTGGATACCTAATCACTGCATCGTATTTGATACTAAGCGGCTAAGATTGAATCATTCCCCCATTATTGGACATTTAAATTGTTTTTTTAAAAAAATTATAAAAAGCATTGCCAAAAATAACTATGTAAAAAATCAATGCGCACAATTCTGACTGTTGGTTTTTGTTAAATCAGATTTTGAAAAGTAGATTAAAAGAGTCAATGGATCCGATTGGTTTTAGGGGTTTTGATTTGAAAAGGAATTTGCCTTCCAGAAAGCTTGTAACTAGTAGTGACGTTTACTCCACAGAACATAAGGGTTCCTGGGAGGACAAACCAACACACAAAGTAACTTGAAGAAAGTGAGAAAGCTTAAGTTCAGATCTGGCTAATATTGGGCTCAGGGTTAATGATGCAGCTCACCAGCCCCACCACAGAGTAATCACACCGATCCTATGATTCTGAAAAGCACACTGCTGCCTGCCAGCACTGGAATATTTCTATAACAAAATCAGCAAAAGTTTTGGTTTTATGTGGATCTCAATCCCTCATCCATACAATACCAGAGGTTTCCAGACTAAAAGTTTCATCCAAATACTTGAGGGCATGTTAAAGTTCACCACACACACACACACACAAACACACACACACACACACACACACACACACACACACCTATACTCCTGCATCCCTGTATCTACCTTCTAAAAAATCTTACTCCATAAATCTCACATTAAGGCTAGAAATTTGTGCTTTTGGCACTGTCCTTGGGTAATTCTGGTGCAGATAAACTTCTTATCAGAGCTGACTCACAAAGAACCATCAAGCTCAGAATCCTGAAGAATCTCTCATGAGAGAGTTATAACTGCTTTTTAAATCTGATGAGGGATTCTCTAAAATATTTTTATTTTACAATATTTTGTGACCATTTTGTCTTCATGGTTCAATATTAGTTTCTTTCCAAGAATCCTCAAATGTATCTATATGCTATTTTCATAGTCCTGTGGTTTTATAATCAAAACTATTTATTCCTTGGCTTTCCTGCCTAAAATATATGTTGACACACAGTTTAATATACAGAAAATTTATTTAGACATCTTTATCTATGCTCCCATGACACTTCCTTCCTACCTCTATCCTTTGGCTTAAAATAGTAACAGTTGGCATAAGTCTGATTGTACCATCAGGCATGTTTCATGTTGAGCAAGCCTTCCCTTCCTCTTATCTTTCCATTAGCAATAATAATAGCAATAAGACATTTGTGGAGCATACAAAGTGTCAGAATATTTCAGAGGACTTTTATAGAAATCACCTTGGCTTCTTGATTTTAGTCAATAAGACCTTATAGCTCATTAGAAGTAATAAGATTTATCATTTTCACCAATATGAATAAGCATAAAACATACTTTCCTCCAAAAGACAGATAAAACATTTTCAGGTATAATATAACTTTATATTTATAAAATGAGCATGTGTCAAGGATTTTTTTGAACTCATTAATTTATGAGGGAACTAGTAAGATGTTATGACCAGTCTAAAGAAATATTTGAGAAACTCATGTAAATAAGCAATTTAATAGATTTCTGTGTTAAATAGAAAAATGGCCCTTATCTAGCAAGCCCATATCTTTAATTTTTGAGGTATTTTTTTCCATCAAACAGGAATTATCTGCCTCTGTACCAGGCAAAAATGTACAAGTTGTCCTATGTCCATACAGAACTGTAGAATAGTCAAGTCAATAGAAAGTTAAGTATAGCACTACATTGATTGAACATGTGAACCTCACGTGGTCATCTCCAAGTTTGGGATCATTCTCATGATAACCTGAAGCCAGTGAAAACATCACATTTGAAGGACCAGTGCCATCAGTCAGTGAGCAGGCAAGAAATCCTTTCTTAGAAACACAACACAGCTCCTTGGACCAAGCCACCAACAAGTAAGGGTGGGGGTGGGGGGAGAGACAGAAGGGAAGAGAGCAAGAAAAAAAATAAAATAAAAACCAGGAGAAAAGAGAACTACAAGTTTTATCTCTCATAATTTATGCCTGGAATTTGGATTCACCCAAAATATGTTTGCCTAGAGATTTTACTTCAACAGTGTTTACAGTTCTGTCGAAATCAAGGCAATTGGAACTGCATACTAATAGTGTCTGAATAAATATAGCATTATGTTGAAAGACTAGAGGAAAACTAAACTTACTTATGGCTAGCTCATCTAACAGATTTGATTTACATTGATGGCAAATAATGAGTGGTTAAACCAAATATGCTATATGTTCATTATTAAAATAGTTATTTAAATTACTTCCTTTTGTTTTTGATGTACATTCTCATTTGGACTTTTATTCTTTTAGCATTATAATATTTTTGGGGAAAAAATCTTCTCAGATGTTTCACATGTAAATATCCAAATCCTTCTGATCTGAAAATGGTATCATGGCATCTCTATATTGAAGCTGAGCAGAAAAAGAAATAACCTAGATATTTCTAGAACTTGAGGTTTTTTTTTCTTTGCTTTTTGAGCATTTAATTCACATTGAAGGAAGAAAGTCCCAGAAGAAAGCATTCTTCAGGAATGACCAAGACCATGATGAGTTTGGGACAATTGGAATGGACTAGTCAGTCATTTGTATGAATGCCTATATAAAAATCTGCCTTACAATCTATAGTGGGGGTGGGGCATTTCTTGGGATAGTCCCCATACCCTTTGGTTTGACTAACCAGAAATACCTTCAAATGAGTCTTTATAACCATGAAATTCCTAATTTTGGTTTTTAGTTCAAATCAGAAATCACAATGAGGTAACAAATGGAAACACAATAGTTATATTTTTAAACTTTCCCAATGGCAGTCAATATTTCAGTCATCTAAGATTCATATAATAACTAAACTCATAACAAAAATATGTCCCCTCTTTAAAGACAAAACAGCACCCATCCAGATTCACACATCCTGGGTTGATTAGATGCAGGCTCTCCTGGTCCCTTTCACAAATGGCTTCATGCATCCTAGAAGTTGCTAGAGAGGAAGGCTACTAAACCAGCCCCTTCTACCCTGACACTGGAATAGGACTGCAAAGAGACCAACCATTATCAAGTGCCATTATAGCCAGACACTTCACAAACACTGATTCAACCCTGCCTCTCCTTCTTCCTTTCAACTAGTGAAGAGACCAAGGCTCAGTGAACATGAGCAATTCTCCAGAATCATATGGCACCATATGCCAAGAACTTTATCCTGGTAAAATTCACTTCCATTGGAAAGAATTCCCCATTGAGGCATCTTCAGGCTTTTAACCTCGGAACTCACGGGTACGAGCCAACAGAAAGATAAATGCCTCTCCCATGGCTAGTCTCTTGAGAAAGCACAAATCAGGAAAGGGATTTGGACTCTGGTGTTCTCACTCCAAGTCCAGACACTTTCTCCTCCTTTATCAAGTTGGGGATGGACCAGAGGGACTTTTTTTGCACTATAGATTTTTAGTATCATGCTTCTAGGTTAAGTCTGGGGTTCAGATGGGAAGCCTGGCTCTCCGAACACATTCATACCCTGGGTGGGCCCACAAAGCAATGTGTAGCTCTGCCAGTATCTGTAGTGCCCCACTTAAGTCACACATAGGCCTCTAAACTTCAAATGCTTACGCCAGTTTTGGAGAGAGCCTGGGACAAGTGTCCATTGGTTTTCTAAGAGCTGACCCATTCTGAGTGTGATGTTGATGGGATGTAATGAGAAAACTCACAACATAATCACTCTCCCAGTGCGCGGAAAGTTCATATTTTAAATCTCTGTAATTAATCATTCGACAGGTATATTACCAATGAGACCTGCCAAATCATAAACAATGACCTGTCAGAGTCCAGAGCTATGACAGATAAGAAAAACAACAAGGTATTTGACTATCCAACAGCAACAAAAAAAGATACAACTAACTCTTGGGAAAACTGACAAGCTAAACTTCACTCCAATTTATTTAGACTGAACATTCTTGAGATGTGGTTAGTTTTGTGGATCTACTTTTGCCAAGAACAGGAAGGCTTGTACAAATTAGGCTAAAAAACAGTTGTTGTACTCAGTAGGTTTTCATTTGGGTTCAAATCTTAAACACCTCGACCGATAGCTTCATAGGATTCAAGTACTCTGAAATACAATTTGCAGGTAAATCCGCTGGTGTCTCATCTAGTCCTGTGTGGTAATGTTAGACCCCACACTGGATCTAATATGGTGACCCATCATGGTGCTATATTTGAATGAGCAAGGAGAGATAGATCCATGATCACTCTTGACCTCCACGCTTTCCCAGGCTACACTCTCAATCATGCTAAGTCATTTTCTTCACACTTATTTAGTGTTGGGCGCCAAGAATACCACTGAGAATGTAGAAATAACCAAAGCACAGTTCCTCCAAAAAGTACAAAGCTATAGAGAAATGCCATCAAATAAACCATCATCTATAGGATAGTCTGGGGGCATTCGTCCAGAACTTTGCAAAACTCAAGCCCAGAACCACCAGAACTTGGAGACGGTTTTTGAGAAAATGTGAAGCTGGATCTAAGTCCTAAAGGACAAGTAGAAGACTACTGGGTAGAAAGGGAAGAATGGGATTGCAGGTGAAGGAACAGCCCCTGGGAAGCCACAGAGTCATGAAACAGTGCTGCATGCTGGAGTGTCCAATTCTCCTCTCTTAGGGAGGCCGGATGGAGGGACCAAGGTAGTAGAAGCAATTCTCTTAGATCTGTGGCTTTACTGAAAGCAATACAGCATGCAGAGAGATTCCAGGAGACAAGCTGAGAGATCCAAACAATTTGTCAAGTTAAGGAGAGCCTGAGAAGGGTATAAAGAGGTCAAATATAAGGTCAAGGGATCTAAGAGCCAGGAGGCTATGAATGACAATGTCATGTTAGACAGGCAAAGGGAAGGAGGATGGCCTGGCAAGATCAATTATATGCTTTCTGCATGGAGATTTGGGTCACTCTAATTAAAGCACAAGATCATGAATATTCAGAGAAATTATAGTTTGATCTCTCCATATAGATAAATTTACCTGATGAACAAATGTTTAGAATCCAATCAGAAAACAGAAACCACTCCAGGTGTTCAAACAGAGGGAATTTAATACAGGGAGTCATTTATACATGTGGCTGAGACAGTAGTGAGTTGCTCATAGATCAGCACAAGTAGAAAATATCTATCACACCTAAGGTTGGAGGGAGCTCAAGGCCCACTCTCAACAGAACAACAATGGAACCACAGTAGCACTCTCTAATAGGATGCAGAGCCTTGGAGGGGATTTAGTGGACACTAGAGATGCCCTCCAAAGCAGAACTGAAGGAAGAAATGCAGGCTACCTCCTCCCCTTGCCCTTCCATCTTCTGCCAGTCTCGTGTCTTCCCCTTGGTCATACCAGCCTTGAAGCCAGAGGACAAGGGTACCTGGAAAATTTAGTCACTTATGATACAAAGCAGGGCAAGAGCAGCATCTAAGAGCAAGCAGCAAATAACCATCAAAGTGAGGGATAAGAAAGAATGTGTACAAAGCAAGATCATGAATCATCCCTCTTGTACTTGGTTCTCTAGGTAACAGAGGGTGGTTAGACACCTTTGAGCTTGGCCAGCTTGGTGTTTCACATGCACTCAGGCTGCATACAAAGGTTTAGCTTTAGGAGACAGACTGTAAGAAGTCTGGATAATGTTGTGACCGGTTTAAAAAGAAAAAAAAAAATGCTCATGATCCTAGAGACATCAAATGTCAAGAATGAATTTGTGGAGGATTTGGGGTTTCATTTGAACATCACCATGAGAATGACCAAAAGCCTATCTGGAAGATAATCATTCTGATTTTGAATGAACTCTGAAGCCCACACCTAGCTGGATAATTTTATACAATGAACATATTTCCATTTAACCTTACTTGGTAGTATTTCACTTCCTGGCCTCTTTGCCTAGGTAGGGTTATGTGACTAGTTATGACCAATGCATTATAAGAAGTATCATATACCTCCAGGCAAGGGCATTTAGTTGCCAGCATGAGACCCTCTACAGTTCTCACTCTCTTCTGCACAATGACCAGTGACATTTGAGAGGGTGGCTGCTTCATCATCCAGAACCCTCCCAGTAAGTAGACAGGATGCAGTCTCCTAGCAAGACCATAGTAGACAAATAGCACAAGCAAGAAGTAAAACATTAATGCACACAGAGATTTTGGAATGCTTGTTACTGCAGCACAGCCTAGCCAATCCTGGCTGACAATACCCATAGCCTTGGGTATATCATTCTGAACCTTAATTTCTTCATCTATAAAAAGTAGGACTAATAATACCATTCTAACTAGGCTAATATACTAAAACAAGCGTATTATATATGCCTGTGCCTTGTTAACATACAGCTGTTCTTTTCTTTCAGGAAGCATAAGATATTGTCACTAACTTTTTTAAAGATAGCAAATAGCAAGAAAGGAGAGAGTTGCTTAGAAGAAAACTTTATGCTCTGTTTCAACTACTCTTCTACACCAACTACAAGGTAAACCTTCATATCCCTCAGGTGACAATTTCAGGAACACAGTCTTCTGCCTTGTGGACACAACACTAAACAGATCTCACCAGGCCAAGGCCACCTTCCAGGAGCCTTTCTGCAATATGTCCAACTGTATCACTGTCAGCTTTAGCTGGAACAAAATTCTCTTCCATATATGTTGCTCACCCCAGCATCCTGCTTTACCAAACGTTGGATTCAATGATTTATTCACTTAGGAATCCCAGCAGTAGATTGAGCACCTTCTGTATGTACCACAGAACATTGCTGTGGCCAGGGAGGCTGTGCTTGATAAAACTGAAAGTAGGACAGATGGCTTGACCACCCAGAGTGTGGTCATACCAGCCTTGAAGCTGGTATGTGGATAATCCAGTATGTGTGATAGCTAGGAGACGTTCATTTATTCACTCAGTGAATATTTATCAACTGCCTACTGTGTGCTGGGACTGCAAATGGTAAGCAACAATAGATGCTCAGTTATTTATCATCTGAGAGAGATGATAAATAACTGAGAGAGAGAGACATCAGTCAAACCATCATGGATGCATTTGAACTAGCAACTGGAATAAGTGACATATCTGTGATGCCATGAAAGTGTCAAGGCATTTAACTCAGGGAGGCCAAGAGAGCTCTCCCTCAGGAAGTTATGCTAAAGCTGATATTTGCAGGTAACTGAGTGGAGAGGGAAAGAGAGAGCATTCATACAGAAGGAAAACATTGCCCAGGCACTGTGGGGGGTGATTAGAAGAAACCAGAAGAAAACTGAAGCAGAGAGCACAAAGAGGACAGTGGTGAGACTGGATCCATAGAATGCTCAGCACTTAGGCCCAGGAGGAAGGAGAAGTCACTGAAGGGGCTGCAAAGAGGTGTCAGGCATGACACCAATCTAACCTTGAGTGACCCAGTGTCTGGCAGGAGAACAAGATGTGCTCAGGTGTAGCAGCAAGTCAAGGGGGATACCAGAATATAAACTATTTGAAGTCAGGGAGAGTTTCCAGGTACTGTTCTAGATACATTGTTTGGTTGCTGATATATCTAGTATAGTACGTTGTTCAAGGGAGGAACCCAATAAATATCTGATGAATGAGGAACGGGACAAGATACAAGGGGCCAGTAAGAAGAGTATCGTTGCTGGAGATCAGGGAGGGTATCAGGATGGAAGGCCGTGGAGGATCATGCTGTATGGAAACAAAGAGTTTGTGTTCCAGGGAGAAGACTGCTTAAGCAGAAGCCAGGGAGGCCACAGGGCCCAGAGAGGATGAGCAATTCCCTTTGGCTAGAACACAGGTGCCTGAAGGGAGTCACGGAAGGCAGGATTGCAAAGGTAAGCTGAGGTTAGCTAACCGGAGGCCACCTTGAGTGCCAGATTTATTTCCCAAGCTTATCCATGCATCTTCCCTTGGCATCTGGATTTCTCACTCCTGGGAATGCTGTGTGCTGTAGCAGGAGGAGCCGGGCGCCAGGAAATTCAACTCTTGAGAAGCAAAACTCCACACCAATGTGATGATAGATTTTTTTGTTTGTTTTTTATTTGGGAATTCCAGAACAAAAGCCAGCCCTTCTCAGCACACCCTCAAGGGAGCCACTGGGACCGCCTTCCCTCTATCTGACACGTGGATCTCTCCGCCCCAGCCGGCACTTGTGCTGCCCTTTGGGAGGGGATGTGGAACTGAACAAATTTCATCCGGAATTCCAGGCCCCATCGGGCAGAGCACATGCTGCCTCTCAGCCATGTGGCACTTCTGAAGGAGGGTTTCTCCCCCGAGACCCCAGACCCCCGTCTGCTGCCACTATTAATATTCGCTGAACTGCACTTGGACAAATCAGAGCTGTTGGAGTGAATTACTGATCACAACAGTTCTGAATGTTAGTTGAAGGCAGGAATGAAATTCAAGATACTTTGTTTGGCTCTCTGTGTGGATGAATCTCATTGCCTCCTGAATTTTGAGATACTGAGTTCACTAAAAGAGTGACAGGTTGGGAGTCAGGAGCCCTAGTCAGGTTTATTACAAACTAGGTTAAGACTTAGTTAATTAATCTTTCTGGGTTTCCTCACATATTTAAAAAAAATAATGATAAGACAGAGGGCAGGGGGATGTGGATGGTATGGAAACCAGGGCCTACTGTGGCAGGGGTGTGCCTTTGTGTGAGGAATGGTTGAAGATGTGCACTGCATGGAATCAGCTCTGGGACTGGACCCCAGTCCTGCCCCCTGCCGGGTGTCTTTCCCAGCAGGTTTCATTGAGTGCTTCCTCTGACTATTCCAAATGCACTGGATGTGTTAACTCAATTAATCCTGGCAACCGTCCCCATGAGACGAGTTGCCCAACAAGTCGGTGCTGAGGATCTACTCTGGACCAGCCACCTTGCTAAATACTGAGTACCCAGCAGTGAATTCTCATGGTGTTCACCCTAGGAGCCCCAAACACAGCCAGCTGCCTCCTCCTCCCATTTGCAATCGGGCTAATATTTGGAAACAGACCGTGCCCTCAGGCCCATCTTGGTTGATGAACACTTAACGTTCTGTAGGCTCTGCTCTGTATGCTCAGGTCCCTCGCTGTCCATATTCTCCAGAAATTTGCACCCAGAAGGGAACACACACAAGTGGCCGAGGATGGAAGAGATGTCACTGCATTTAATAATGCAGCCCCAACATGAGAGTGGCCTAGCAGAGCATGGTAAGACTGTGAACCACAATCTGGATTACAGGCAGAACTGAATTGGGGGTCCACATGAAAAATATCAGGAAGAAACTTCTACTGTCTTCCACCAGTCTGAAACCTCATCATTCCCAACTCCTTTGAGACCTTTTATAATTTGACTTAGAAAACTTAATGTGTCCAGAAGGGCCTTTTGAGATTAGTCCATCCAGTTCTGAACACTACACTGTCCCAAGTTGGCCTCTTGGGAGAGTCACCATGAGAACTGAGGCCCCAGGTCCACTATGTGGCCACCACATTTCTCCCCAAGGTATGTGCAGGGAGTCAGGTCACCTCTTGATGGGATGCACAGGGAGGGAGGGAGGGAACAAGGGGAGCACTCCTGTCTCTGGAAGCGTGCAAGCTAGACACCATGCGATCGCTGGCTGGAAAGACACCTGGGAGGCTCCTCTCTACCCTGAGGTTCCTGGCCCTTGGTTCCAAGTGATAAAGGCTTGCCCTCCCAGGTTGCCTTGGCCTGGGAGCTTCTCTGGTCCTTCTACTGCAAACCAATACAAGAAACCCAGCTATTGGATCAAAGCTGCTGGGACGCACTCCCACTCCGTGCAGGGCTGCTGACAGATGGCTTGAACTGCTGGGGAGGTCTGGGGAGCAACTGCCAGCTCCGCGGTGGGGCCGAGGCCGTCCGTCCACAGGAGGCTGCCTGAGGGGAAAGAGCCTCGTGGCTCCCAGCCTGGCTGCCACGTCAGCCCAACTAGGAGGGCTTCTTTCTCCTCCCCTTGAAGGGAAGTCAGGCTGGAGAGTGGAAATGATGGATATGACCTCAGCTTTCATGGGGCCTTTGATCTCTCACTTGGCAGCTATCAGGAGTCCAGAGTAAGGTGGAAATGGGAGGACTTTAATCAGCTTCCAGAATCTTCTTAGAAAGCGTCCACATGGTTTCATCCAGAAAATTTCATACAAGTCAATCCCTAAAACTTCTCACGAGGACCTGGGGGACAAAGGCAAGGGTAGGAGGTCCAGGGGAGTGAAAATGGAAAAGTTTCTCTTTTTGCTCCCAGGGATTGAACCCAGGAGCACTTAACCACTGAACCATATTCCAGCCCTTTTTATTTTTTTTATTTTGAGACAGGGCTTCACTAAATTCCTGAGGTTGGCCTCAAACTTGTGGTCCTCCTACCTCAGCCTCCAGACTCACTGGGATTATAGGCGTGTGCCACCATGTCCGGCAGGTAACAGTTTCTTAACTGTCCTAAACTTGTCACCCTGAAGCCCACATACAAGTAGTCAGGGAGTTGAGAGAGAAGCTGGCTTCCTCTCTTGAGTCCCAGGTAAAAGCTTCCTGCTGGGTGGTCAGGCTAGCTTCCTCCTGGCATGCGGGTCATTTAGAGGTGATAATGTTCAGTAAGAAACATGAGCATGAAGTGAGGGATCTAACAAATGCCAGAAACTCAATAAATCCCCCAATCCGGGGGTACTACTATTTTGTTCTGTCATGTTTTCTCAAATATTTGATCTTTCTCTCTTCCTAATGGCCTGAATTTCAAGAAGAAATACTTTTAAATTTTTGCTTTCATTCCATATTCCCCCAGGTCTCCTCTGAGCTCCCAAATCCATCAGCAGCATCACCTGGGGAAGAAGCCTCGGGAGGAACACTGGAAGACACAAGAACAGAGAGGCGTCACACCCTGCTTCGGGGACAGGAGACTGACCACATGGACACCATTATTATAATAATCACTTCCTTCTTCATTTAAAGGTTAGCAATGATTTTTCTTTTGGTGCATTCCTGTAACAAAAGGTTATTTGTCTATTAAACCATTGAGAAAGAAAATTAGAAATTAGTCACCTTTATTATTAAACAAATAAATGTGCAATAAACACCCTTGACTTGGGTGAGGCCACAGGAGTGGAAATCCTACTCAGCAGCAGAGGAGCCGAACCTCAGCTCCAGGGAGAGCGAGGCCACCCTCAGCCTCAGGTGCCTGGCTTGCAAACTGGGAATCCCAACTTCCTCTTGGCCTGAGGATTATTGTGAGCACTGACTTGAAACCCTGTGTGTGAAATGCCTTTGTCAACTGCCCTACACCTTGTTTAAAAAAAAAAAAAAAAAAAAAAAAAAACTGAACAAATTAAAATTAGCAGAGTTTAATTAAGCCAGAAACAATTCACAGATATGTCAGTCCTCAGAACTAGAACAGGTTCAGAGGACTCAACTCTGCAATGTGAGTGAGCAGCATTTAGAGACAGAAAACAGAAGTCAGGTACAGAGGCGGCTGGACTGGTTACAGGTTAGTATTTGCCTCAGCGGAACATGGTCTGAAGGGTTAGACCCTGTGACTGGCCCAGCTACTGTGATTGGCTGAGATGAGGCTTCAGTATTCGATACAAAATTACACTCCTGTGTGAAGTCTTTAGTTACTTTGTGTATATACTTTGTGTATATATTTCATTACCTAAGAACTCAAGTACTTCCTCAAGCCAAATTTAGTTCAGTTTGATCTCCTTCTCCAAGGTGGGACATGATAGACATAAAACAACATGGCAGCCCTTGGCTTATTATCTCCCATGAAGGAACTGGTCCTTCCAATATGGCTGTTAGTCCTAGATATTTTTTTAAATGCAATCATAATTATTTTTTAGTATAGAAGGAATGTAGGGAGTGGCGATTATAACAATAAGCATAGGAAATCAGCCTTGAATACTGCATAAACGTTTTTAATAAATGCATTTATTCACTTGTTGGGAATTTCTTCTTGGGTTATATTGGAGAAACTGAGGCATACGCACTTAGCATAAAAGGGGCCTACAGTCTGGAGAAGGGAATAGGGGAAGTGTTCACAGCATTGTGCGCTGAGATGTGAGGCAAGCCCAAAGGAGAACACCTGATCCAAAATTATGTGGTCTGAGACAAATTCTCCAAAACAGCTTTGATGATTGGAATCCAAGGTTATACTCCCCAGAGGTAAGGCAAGTCCCCTCCGGTTTGCATGGAGAACCCAAGTTCCCCTCCCATTCCTGTCCCCGGGTGTTGGCAGACCATGTAATTAGTTTGGTATGATCTTGATTCGAGCTTGTCTCTTAGGTACACTTCTCATCCCCACCTGCCACTGGGTTTAGAGTGTTCTGCAGAGCTGGGGGCTTCAGAAGTGTGGCTGCTGCCACCAACTTCAGGCTTCAGCTCTCAGGCCCCAATTCCACAGGAAGATACTCACACCCACCTCCAGGGGCGGTGGCTGGGAGTGTGCTAGAGGAAGAAGAGTCAAGGCGGAGAATGCCTTGACCATTGTTGGGAGCTGCTCCTCCCTGCTGCTCCCTGTCACATAGGCAAGGAGGATTAGGGTGTGCCTTGAGGTCAGCCTGCGGAATGCTCGGTTTCCCCAAACATAGCACGCAATTAAATCAGAGGGAGGTCACAGGGCCTCATCTTGTGAGCAAATAACGCTGTCACTGGAGAATAAGAAGCTAATGATTTATGTCATTTCCCTCTAACCCCCTACTTCACAAAACCACATTACTCAGACCTGGGACAAAGACCTGAGGAAGCTGGGGCTCCTGTCACAGACACAAGCCATGACAGGATGAGCCTTGCACCTTCTGTATGGCATTCCCTACCTCAGATTCTGTGCCTCCTGGAAGCTTCTACTCATCACATGAGGCTCTGTCCAAAACTCCCCTACTGCAGTCTACACAAGTAGAGCTCACTGAATTAACAGCACTGAGCCCCAAACAGCCAGCCACAGAGCAGATGTAAAGGGGTGTGCATATTTGATGCTACAAAGAAGCAGGAGTTCTTATAACAGAGAACAAAATGGGATGGGCTACTAGGTAGGCAATGAACAGAGCCTGCCACCCAAATACTGCATTTGACACCCACATTCACCGTTCCCCCCTTTGGGTGACCATAAGACATATTAGCATATTAGGCTTGAAAATTGTGTTCAGCCCAAATTTTCCCACACTCACACGGCCCCAGGCTGGATGTTTTTCACCTTCTTACATCACATACTAAAAATATTTAGACGAGAAATACCCTAACAGTGCATTTGGGCCATCTCACATTTCCGTGAGATAAGCATAATTATTCCCATTTTATGCATCAAGTGATCGAGTAAATCATTAAAGTTTACCTAGCAAGGAAGCCAAGATTAAAACCCAAGACACTCAACTCCAAATCTAGGTTTTGCTCCATGGAAACCAGGTAGGTAGAAAAATAAAGAAACGAAAATCCAAATGGCAGGGGACTGTGTTGAACTCATTGGCAGAAATAATTGCAAAAAGGAAGGAGAGAAAGTGAAGGAAAAGGGGCCACTTCTGTTACAGAGGGGCTACATGAGCAGAGAAATGACAAAGAGCTGGCACTGGTGGCCTATCCCACTGGGATCTCACAGGAGACTCGTTGATGTGAAGGGTCCAGGGAAGGACGACAGTCCTGGGTACTTTCTTTCCTTCGTATTGTCAATCTCCTAGTGTTCATGCAACAAGTTGTGATTGAACACCTGCTCTGTTTCAGTCCTTGCTGGACACCAGGGAGAGGACACAGCCTTTGGCCTGCCACAGCTTCCATTCTCCCCCTGGGACTCTGATTCCAGCCACATGAATCTGCCAGCTAACCCCGAATCCCACCCAGGTCATCACATAAGGCTGTCATGCTCTGCACATTCCACTGCCTCCCTCAGGAACGTCATTCCCATCTTCTCTTTGTGAAAAAGTCTTGCTCAACTTTCCAACTCCAACCACGTGACCATCTCTAGTTCAACCTGCCCCAGATTCTTTGGGGGCAATGTGACTGTGGAGCCCTTTGAGTCCATTCCTGTGTTACTTTGGCCAGTATATGATTAGGAGTTCTCATTCAAACCCTGTTGTCCCTGAGAGAGTGGACCTGGGAAGTCCTCACAGTGGGAAGAGATCACCATCTTCACAAATCCACTTCTCACTGGAAGCAGTGGAGTGGAAGATAATTTATGCAGTGACAGGAGAGCAAAAACTGACCCATGGTAAGCAACTCTTTTAAAAGAAAACATAGTGAAGAGGAAGGAAGGGATCTGTGTGATTTTGCAGAGCAAAAGCATTCCATACAGTATTTACTACCGCAATTCTGTTTAGATGAGGTATGGTTGTCACAGTATGTCTGAATTGGGAGTTAACATTCCAAAGCTCTGATCTCTGAACTAGTGCTAAGATCAGGAGCACCTGTGCTGGTCCAGAAGAAAAGATCCTAAAGGAAGAAATTGTAAGAGCTTGTGGAGTCCTGCCTAAGAAGCCAACACTGACCCCATGTAGTTAGAAGACAATACTAATAACAGTCTTCTGGCCTCCAGAGAGAAGAGTCCATGGGGGAGAAGGCATCTCTGTCTCTCCGAACCCTCTCCTGCCAACTGCTTTGCTCCCATGCTCACCAAGATACTACCCAGAATTAATTTCCTTTCCTTCCTAATTTGTTATTCCAGTGTAAGAAGTAGGAATGGGGGCCTGTGGTATCAAATCTGTCAAGATTCAAAACCCAACACCACGATTTTCTTAGAGATCTTAATCAACTAACAAAATTTCTTGGAGATCTAGGTTCCTCATCTCAGAAATTGGAACACAGAGGTAAATATCAATATTGCAGGTCAGTTGTGGGACTAGATGACATTAATGCAAAGGAAGTGTCCAGTGCTTGGCACATCCTAAACTTCAATAAAAGGCACTTATTAGTGATATATTTTTTACTGTTACTTCCTTGATAAGTTGTCTAGAAGGCACTTTTGTATTATAAAATTCAGGCATTTACATTCTGCTTCTGTATCAAGAGTCAAGAATATGAATTCACTCAGCATGAAGCAAACTAGCTAAGGTCTAAAGAAACTGAGTAGATGGTGGACCTCAGAGCCTTGACTCAGTTCCCAGTGACATTTTGCCCCCAAAATAATATCACCCACCTTGTGAACTTTACCACCAACCACTGGCCAGATATTCTTGCCTCTGGGCAGCTCTATATTGCTTTCCTTGCTTCATTGACCTGTAAATGCTATTTCACATGAGTGCTTCCCCTACCAGTATATCAGACCGGAGGTCAAGGCCTATGCCCTGTACCTCTCCATAGCTCAGAGTCTGGCCCAGAACAGTTGACTGTAGCACAGATGGAACACACAGATGGCTCTAGTATGGAGAGGAGTGAACTCATGAAGGTGTTGTTGACTATGCCCGTGAATGACAGCGTCTGATGGCACTAGCATAGATTTTCATCCTCTTTGTATCTTGTTTACCCAATTCTAATTACTTTAGAACATCATTACCCCCCAGTGTCCCATTTTCTCCTCTTCTTCTCACTGCTCTCTTTAATCTTCACTCCCCTCTCAGCTGCCTATGCTCAAAGTCAGGGCCCCATGAGCCTCCCACTGAAGAGTTCATAGGAACTAAGCAAAACCTAGATGGTCCATGAAGCACCTCAGTTTTATGAATTAAGTGGAGTGAAATAGAGGTTTAAGTCATAAAAAGAATACAAAATCCAGTTAGAGAAAGGACTGGATAACAGCTGTATTAGTCAGGATGCAGATTAGATCTCCCTAATCTCGAGGGTTTAATACTCCTGAGTCTTCATAGTTGGCATATATCTAATGAAGGTCAGCAGAGGGCCCAGTTACCCTAGTCATTCAGGGTCCCAGCCTGGTAGGGGATCAAGCTATTATATTGTGACTCTTACCATCCTAACACAGTGCCTCTGGATTTACCACCCTGGGAAGGGCGGGCGCAGGGTTCCTTACTTATAAACACATCAGTCAGAAATGAGACACATTACTTTCATTCAGAGCTCAGTGGCCAGAATCATTCACTGACCCATTTAACTGCAAGAATGTTGGATCATGAGGGCCTCCTAGATGCCCCCAAAAGGAGAGAAGATCAGAATATGCATAAAACTAGAAGCTCTCCGTCATGAAATTTAAAACAGCCCTCAGGAACAATTCAGAATAGAGCAGCAGGAAACAGATTTTTCACTTCCATAACTGATATAATTGAAGATGTAATTGATCATTAGGAGAGAGAGCACCCCACATGGATGACTCACTGGGATCGCCCTGGCACTGTGGTTGATTTCATTGTAGAGACTTGGCCACCAACCCTCAGACCAGCCCGCTGAGCAGCCCCAGAAGGTGGGGGGAAAGCTAAATCCAAATCAAAGCTAGTTCATGCTGCTTACTGACAGCGGGCGATGGTGTGTTCATATTTAAAGTGTAATACCTTGAATAGGCTCAGCAAGAAGTGGTCTGGTTCAGAAAACCACACAGAGGGGACAAGAAACATAAAAGTCAGAAAGTTTTACTGGAAAAGGAACCAGGAAAAGCAATTCTCCCACTCCTTTTGAATGAGATGGTGCGACTATCTTCTTGGAAGTCACCTCCTGAGAATGAGTGACTTACACTTTCCAATTATGAGTGATGGAAAATCCGGGAACTGGACAGCTGTTCCAAATACATAGAAATGGTACTCTGGGGTCAAAGCATGTAACGAATTCCTCATTTTAAATACAAACATCGAGTGAAAGGAATTCAAGTTAATAGAAAATCAGTACCTCTCCCCCCAACTAAAATGTTGCACTTGACATTTACACAGATACGTGTCAGATTAGCTGCCTGAGGTGATGACGTTGCCACCCAGGCACAGTATAACTCCAACAGGACCACCAGAGCCAGCTCTTTTTTTTTTTTTTTTTTTCCTCTTTGAGTACCAGGGATTGAACTCAGGGGCACTCAACCACTGAGCCACATCCCCAGCCCTATTTTGTATTTTATTTAGAGACAGGATCTCACTGAGTTTCTTAAGTTGCTGAAGCTGACTTTGAACTCCTGATCCACCTGTCTCAGTCTCCCAGGCTTCTGGGATTATAAGTGTGCACCACGGCACCTGGCCCAGATCTGTCTTTCTATAGACAAAAAGGGCATCTTCATGGAAGCAAAGACATTGAACTTGGACACAACAGTTTATAAGCACTGGTGTGGCAAGTAACTTACCAATTTAGATAAATTATTTAAACTAGCAAATGGCAATTATGATGTTTGCCTTGTAAGAATGATTTATGTGATGAAATAAATAAGCTACCATAGATGTGGTGGCCAGCATAGACCTGCCTGATAGTTAAGAGTTCTTGAGTGCCTAGCCCTCAATTGATTGATTGTCATAGCAGATAAGAGGGACTTGAACCTGAGCCAAGTGACATCACCGTGAAGTGGGACAGCTCTTCAAAATGTGCCTCAGTTGTCTCTTCTCCAAAACGGGGATGATAACTAACAATTCTCCTGCCTTCACAACAGAGTCATGGAGATGGAGATAAAGTTGAAGCAAGACCTTTGAACTCTGAGAGAAGAGACTCTAAAGAAATGCAAACTATTATTACCTGCCTTTGCTGTGTAATAACAGGGGATTTTCCCCACCAGGAAACAGCTCTCCAGTCTAGAGAATGCACATTGTCCATGTCAAGCAAATGCTACAGCGCTGACCTACTTGCCAATGTCAAACAGATCTTGGCAAATGCTTTTAGTTGACTGAGTTCATTATGCTTAAGGACACAGCATCAGGTGAACAGGAAAATACTGAGAGCGCCTCCCTCCTGCATCTGCATGTAGGAGTGCCTGAACAGGTTTGGGGTGCTGAGTCGTCAGCAACAAAAGAGGATTAAACAAAACCTTCCTGTTTTCATGCTATTGTGACGTTCCTGGGATTTCCCATTTTCTGTCCCCATTGTCCAATGGTAGAGCCCTTTTCTTTTGGGGATCATGGATCCAAGGCCACTTTTCTTGGTGACTTTTATTTGGCATCTGGCCAACAAGCTTCCCAAAAGCTGCCCTTGTAGAGCTAACAAATGAGATTTCACTCAATTTTTTTTTAAATCAGTTTACCTGTACAATGGGGAAAAAATACCCACAAACACTTGATTTTGAACCTGATCACCCCCGTTGGCAAAGGGGATTTAAACATGTTTTCACAGTTCCTCCAAATGGTCACACATGTCCACCAAGGCCCAGTGACTAAGACAGGCAGCTCATAATACTGACTCAAGCAATCCTGGCAGTAAAGCAGACTTCATTTCTCTGTGACCAATCCCTCCTGAAAATATCATGCAAGATCCTGGATGGGATTCTGAACGGTGAGCATTCTACTGCAAATAATGAGTCCCTTGTCTTCAAAGAAGTCAAAGCCTTTGAGCACACACCATCTCATTAATCCTCATGACCCATCTATAAGGAAGTCAAAAACAGTCATTACTTTTTCCCATTCTGCAGATTTTATAGGCTCCATGGCTTGCCTTGGGGAACAGGACATGTTTGTGGAGGAAGCCAGCCTCTAAGACTGGCCAGAATCCTGGGAAATTACTGCTTTCCTGCAGGTACAATGTGTCATCGTATGGTCACTCATTCATTCGCATACGGCACAAATATCGATTGAATGCAGACTCCATGCCATGTGCTGAGCTGTGTGCCAAGATAGGCAACTGACTGAGGAGAGGTCCTGCCCCAGAGAAATTTACAATCTAGAAGGAAGAAGCTGGTGGGTTAATAGATGATGGCTAGATCCCAAAACCAAAGGCAATGTAACTGAATGGTTGGGGGCATGCTGAGCATAAAGATCTGGGTTCAAATTGTAGCTCAGCCTCATCTTTGCATTTTTTTATATGTTATTCTCTTTATCTCTTTCTAACATACTGTATATTTTACCTATTTATTGTTTGTACACAAGTGCACACACACAAACACTAGAATATACATTGAATGAGGATAGATATTTTGGTCTGTGCAGGGCTGTACCTCCAGATCCTAAAATACTGTGTGGCATAAAACAGGTGTTGAATAAACTTTTGTTGGGAGAATGAATTCATTCTATTCGCTGGGAAATATACTCACGCTCTTTGAGCCTTGGTTTCTTCATCTCTAATGTAAGTGATGGCTGCATGGTGGGCTTAAATATGCAAATATGCCCAGCATAGGGCCTGGACCATAGTAAACCAAGTCATCAGCCAGCATGATTCAATGTTGATAGCACAGGGGTTCTGGGTTAAAGTAGTATTGATGGGCATAACTGATCTCTGCTTCAGATGTCAGGGAAGCCCTCCATGTTGAATCCTGAAGAATGAGCAGGAGAACATGCAAGAAAGAGAAAAGAGAAGGACTCAAACACTGAGCAAAGCCAAGAAGCCTTCTTGCAGCTCTAGAGCCCTGGGTTCTAAAACAGCATGCTCCATTTTTGCTCACCGCCTGCTGTTTCTGTGCCCTAACAACCCCCATGCTTGAGGGGTACTTTCTCCTGGATCGGTGTCAGGACCCGACACAAAGTGAGGCCCGATAATTCCTCCCAGAGTTCCTGAGGATATTGCAGCATGGGCCCCATCATTGGCTGGCTTCTGTGTGCTCAGTACAAAGCCACAAAGATGAGGCTGGCAGTGCAGTGACTGCAACAAGTAAAACAAGAGGCTTTCCACTCCATGACACACCTCTGATTCAGTCTGCCCTGACAAAGCTGGAGATTAAGTTTCCTTGCCTAAAGCTGTAAGCAGAAACATGACACTCTTTGCTGGCTACGAGTGGAACACGCTTTATTAACCCAGCCTTAATTATATTCCATTTTGAGATTCAATAGTTTCGATTGCAACACCACATGAAACCAGGGTGAGTTGCACCCCATGGGACTCTGTCCACAGACGAGATCTGAAAAGTGCCTGGGAACCAGTGACCTGCTTAAGCCAGCCAGTCAGGGAGGCAGCCCGGAGCCCATGCCCTGCCTGGGGAGCCCTCAAGGTGGCCAGATGAGGGCAGGGCTGGGCGGCAGTCAGCTGGGTAAGTAAAGCTGGTCTCTATTTATGAAAGAAACAGTGTCTCTCTAGACAGTCAGGAGTGAAGGTGGCTGGATTTACAGCTAGCCTTCAGTGACCAGGGGAAAGTGAATGCAACTACCCCCAAACAGATGACATTTTTTTTTCTCATCTGACCATCACCTTCCCCCTCTTCTCCTCACCCTCAGTTCTAGAAAGAAATGGGAAAATGGCATTTTGATTTTCAGTAGAGAGATTAGAATCAATTGTGTCCAAGGGAAGGAGTAAATCATGCAATTTCGAGTCAAATTTCCTCCAAATGTATGCCTTTCATTTTTCTAGTTCCCAGAGTCAGAAAAAGGCAGAGGTGGGGTTCACACCCAAATCCACATGAAGCCTAAGCAAACACCCTTCCTGCCACACTGACCCCACTGGGCTGCAGGATCTGAGAGAACAGATCCTGCAGCCCAGTGGGTTGTCCTGGATTTCCCCAGGCCCAGCAGAAGTCCCAGTGAATGATAGGCCTCAATAATGGTTGGTTAATTAGTTCATTAATTAAATGGGTAACTTAAAGAAGCTTAGACTGGGAACCAAGGGGTTAGTCAGAACCCAGCTCTGACAGTAATATGTCCGGTGGATCTGAGCCATGAACATACCACCCAAGAACTGGCATTTGCATTTGAACAGCAAAGCAGCCAGTCTAGATGACCTGGGATGGGATCTGATTCAAGGTCTTCACCCAGCCAGCCAGCATCCAAAGCCTGCACCGAGAGTCTTTCTGTCTCCCTGTCTCCCACCCCACAGCTGAGTGCACCTTCACAGAAACGGGCCCTTATCCTGACAACACCCTGGCCCCAGCTCCAGTGAGTCATCTGCCAAACTCGGCAGGTAAGTAGGTGCACATACAAGTTAGTGCTGAGGACACAAGTCCAGTGACCGCATACCTAAGGGAAGAACAGTTAGCACAACCAAGGACTGGGGTTCTCTTCAAGCTCTCAGAGAGGAAGGAATGAGCTTTTGTGAGGGTGAGGGGAACCCTTCCCTCCATCAGGGACACAGGCAAATATCCAAAAGAGCTTTCCTGAGCACAGGTGAAATGTTTAAAATCAAAGCATTATCATTTAGCCATGGTCAACTACCACATAGGGGTCATTTTGACACATTTGGCAAATTACTTCCTAGCACTTAACCTGTACTAAGTACTAGAGACAGAGAGCACGTAAAAAGGAAAATCTTAATTATTCTTACCTCAAGAGTCCACAATCTTGTGAGACGCAACCATAACCTAAATCAAACTTGTAGGAGTGAACCAGCAAAGTGGAGTAAGAAAGGAGGAAGGGTAGCTGGAAATGGGAACTGGTTTCTCAGCAGACATGACATTTGATTTAAACCTTGATAAAGAAATGGGCTTGGACAGGTGGAAGTGAAGGAAAGCTATTTTACCAAAGGCAAATGATTAGCAAGTATTAGTTGTCTCGCCATGACATGGACACATGCACACATACACATGGGCATACAGATTCAGGATGTCCTGCACACACCTGCACCCACTCAGCCAGGTTTCTGTGGGCCAGCCCTGGGAGTGCTCACTACCCATTAGGACAACCAGTCACACTTCCCAGAGTGGTAAGATCAAAACATCTGTCTCTGTTAAATACAATTTAAACCATATGCTTCTGCCCTGTTTCTGCCTAGTTCATCAAAATTGTCTTTCACATTTGAGTTTGAATAGCCAGAAGCCTTCCAAGATCTTTTTTTTTTTCCTTTTGACATGTAGGAAGTTGTCTTTTTCCAAGGGCAAACACATTGAAACCGCAAAGGACTCCACGATGCTCACACAAAGAGCTGGATGTGTTTAGATTCACACACAGAGTCTAAAGCAATAGAGATTCTTCCAAGTTGGTTTTATGGGTTCTGCATGGTCCCAAAGTGCTCTGAGTTTTCCTCTATTTTTAAGACTTACCATAAAACTTAATGTGAATATATAATTTTATAATGTATCAGGAACCCAACACAGGGGTCAGCAAACTAAACCCTGAGGGGCAAATCCAGCTGTTCTCCTATTTATGCATGATGCTCAAGACTGCTTTTTTTACATTTTTAAATGGCTGTAAATTTAAAAAAAAAGAGTAATAATTTCTGACATGTGAAAATTATTTAAAAAATTAAAATTCCGGCGCTTATGAATAAAGCATATTCAAACTCAGACATTCTCAGTCATTTATGTATTGTTGATGGCTTCTCTTGAACTGCAGTGGCTAAGTTAGGTAGTTGGACAGAAATCTCATGGCTTGTAAAGCCTAAAATATTTACTATCTGATCCACTACAGAAAATGTGTGCCAACATTTGATCTAATGTAATAGGATAATTTCACCAAACTGGATGCTACGATATTTTCCACAGGCCTTGAAACTAAAAAGACAAAAGCATCTATATGTTTCAAGTCATTTTTATCTTATAGGAACAGAAAGATCAAATTAACCTAGAGGTCACACTACCCTTTGTCCTTTGCTCTTGAAACATGAATCCAGTGGCCCCTTAATTACCCAGATTAAAGCAAAATATCCACCCATTGTATTTGAGAAAAAAATGAAGTCACCATTAATCTGGATGTAAATATTGATGCAAAGTAAAGAATTCTCTTATATGAGTTGGGTACTTATTTCAGCATAGCTATGTCTCTGCAGACTTGGTAACTTCCTTGGAGAAAGCGTTCTTTTAGATGCATTGCAATGGCATGTAGGCATCTCTTTGAAGAACATCTTAAATTACCTAGGAAATATTAAATATTACAAACAAGGTATTCCACATATATGTTCTTGTGTACCTTTGGCTCTAAAATTGGTTGTCTTGAGATTTTTTTTCCAGTCTTTAAAGTTATATCAATACCTAATCAACACTCAACAGATTATCCATAATAACAATAAGTAATTAATTCTAGTTATTATAGCGCTCATAACCATATTGAATATGGAATTTCAGAACGCTCAAGTGGTAAGTATGTCCAGGCCATCTAGCCCAATGCAGAGTTCACATCTTGTTCCCCTTTTCCTGGTATGTAGCAGACATCACCAGCCCTCTTTCTTGATAAATTTGATCCTGGCCTCAGAGTCCCTATTGGACAAGTTCTCTGAGCCATACATCCTCAACCAAAAGCCAAAATTTGGTCCTTGATGAACAAAGAGATTTTCTATAGTACAATGGTTTGTACCCTTCCAAAGCATCATAGTATGTAAATAGATATAAATTATATCTGTGGCATTAAAGTTACATGAGGAAGGGATGTGATTAAGGAATAAAAAAGTCTGAAAGGACTCCTCAGGGGATGGAGAACCACCACCCTGGGCAATAACGGCCACCAACCTCCTGAAGTTAACTCACGAAAGGAAATTTATTTGCCATCCTGGATAGCTCAAGCATCAAATGTACTGATGGGAAAAAGCAAGTCTCAGATAGGTGAAGCAAATTGTTCCAGCTCATATATGTAGGAATTAGCCAAGTAAACCCTTAGATTCTAGCTGTCAGTTAAGTGTTCAGTTCACTTTGCGATGAATGGTGCCATTACCAAAAGAGATCCCACTTTCCAATCTCCCGAGTTAAAATTACTTTCTTTGCAAAGTAGGCAGAAAAGATTAATATGAAATATTAGAAGAGAATTGAATTGTTAATCTTCAGCATACATGTAAATTAATACCATTTGTGCACATTGCCTGTGTCCTTTGCAGAGTATCTATTGTGATCAAGACCTGTGCCGTATCTCAGGTTCCCCCATGAAAGTGGGTTAGATAATGTTGAGTTAGATAATGTTGTTCTGTCATGCTGTGTGGATCCCCATCTTGTACGATATCAATGAGTTGAGAGAATTACAAAACACACACACAATCAGCCCCTAATCAGTGCCCTCAGCATCATTCATTGTTTTGTCGTGTAATGAATGTAAGAGGTTTTTTCCAATGTTGACTTTGAAGCAGTCCACGTGAACTGGATCACTCTTAAGAAGCAGTTCTACAATAATAGACATTCTGGGGCAGTTCTGCTAAGTCCATAGGAACAGCCCCTCTGTTCAAATCATCCATCCTGGTACATCATCCATCCTGGCCTGGGTGGTGCCTGCCAAAATTCTTTACTGGGCAAGGACAGCTAATGCATAGAATTTGCATGGAATCACTTAAGCTGATTTTGGCGTACCAGTCAGGCCTCTGTGCTATCTCACTCTCTCCTTTCTATCTCTCCTCGGTGTTATCAGAGTGACCTCTCTAAAATGCACATCTCATCATGTCATCTCCTGCTTACATATTCTGAATGATTTCCTGCTAGCTGCAGGATCCATCCAAACTGTCCAGCATAATACACAAAGCTCCTCTCAAACTAGTTTGGATCTAACCCACCAGCTTCCTCTTCTGACCTCTTGACCCTAGCCTACATTTCTCCCTTTTGGCTCTACACTTTAACCAAGCTAAAAAAACTAGTTGCTCCTAGAGACTACTATGCATTTTGTAGAAGTAATACTACTATGCGTAATACTTCTGGGGGACCAATAGCTGACAAAGCCCAATCTTTCAATACCCAGCTCAGATATCCACGTTTGGAGCATTCCCTCTTTCACCCTCAGAGAGGGTGGTTGACATATATTTCACAAGAGAGAACTTAGGAGTTTGTACCATAGTGCTAATGAGACCACATATTACCTTCAGGGATAGAATTATGTCTTCTTCATCTCTACATGAAAAGCACATGGTAGGTATTCATTTAATGTTACTGAGAGAATGGGTGGATAATACTGACTTATCTATATATGTAACTGAACTAGCACGATTGTTTATAGCCACATAGTCTTCCAGAACCACTCAACTTACAGCTGATGTTTACTCCATAATTATGTTACCATGGTATTATGCAGTATTTCTCACAGAGTGAGAAACAGCTTAAGAATTTTTAAATTAAGTACGAGAGGATCCTACGCAGACACAATATTAAATAACACTGATTATCATGTTGGGAAAGTTATTCCTTTTCCAATTCAGTTTTAGACCTTCCAATAATATAAAGGAGAAAGTCTCAGTTTGATGCTACATGATTTCAATGCCTCTTTTAAAAAAAATGCTAAAATTTCCCTTTTTTTAACAAAAATTCAGCAGGACTTAGGCTCAGAGACTTCAACAAGAACCAGTACTTAGCTAAAATATAAGCACACTGCTTCATTCTCATTGTTTTTATTCCATTTATAGAAAGCCATATTATTTTTTGCTTACTCTAAGGATATGAAGTTTTCTTGTTAAATGTATTTATCATTTAAGTTTTAAAATGAGTTGATTTAAAGAAAAAGAACCAGGATAATATTATCACAAGTAATTATGAATTTTGCAAAATTAATGAGGAGGCACCCAAATTCCTATGTAGAGTAAAGGAATCCACAGTCGTAACAGACAAAAGACCTGAGCGGTTCACAAGTTCACCATTCCTGGATAAGTTAATAAACTTCTTGCATTTTCCTATGAATTAGCAGAGAACAGGTAATAAATGTAAAATTTTCTCTTTAGATATTGTAAAAGTAAGATGAAATAATGTGTAGGTACATGCTTTGGAAATGTGTAGAAAGAAACTCCATATGATCATCCACACAACCAGATCAGTCCCAGTCCTCCGTATGCTGCTTTACCCAGGGTGGCCAAAATATAGGTTTAATGAGTTTTGGTTCAAATTATCCATTTGTGCCCAAGGATTTAATTCTTCTCATTCCTATATTTCTGTCAAAATGACTAAAAACATTTTTTTTAATAACAAAACTTCTCAGGACTAGTGTCCCTGACTGAAATACATGAGACATTTCTGCCACGTGTAGGGAAGACTAGGAAAAAAATGAAGAAATCATTGGCAAGTCCATTGCCCCAGAAAAGAAAAAAGTATAGATAGGGCCTGTAAGAGCACCCAAGGGAGCCCCTGCACCCTGAGCAACAGGGCAGGAGGCCCTACTGGATTGAAATGAGCCATAGAAGGAAGTGCCAACCTCATACCCACAAATGACAACAGTCCAGTCAATCAAACTGGGTGGGGCTGGAGGGGTGGGGGACACCTCTGTCTTGTTCACTTCCTACACAAGGAACTAATCTTTCACTTACAGCAACTGGGCTTCTAATTTAACCAAAGAAAACTGTAAGAACCTAAAAGTTTCTACTTTCCCCCTTATATTTTTTTAAGAGAGAGAGAGAATCTTTTTTGTAGATGGACACAACACAATGCCTTTATTTTTATGTGGTGCTGAGAATCAAACCTGGGTCCCGCCCATGCTAAGCGAGTGCTCTACTGGTAAGCCACAATCCCAGCCCTCCCCCTTATATTTTTTGCCAGAAAACTTCAACCAGGAATCTATGGATTCTATTATAGGATCTTGGAATTTGTGTCCACCTCAACTCCAGATCCTGAATAAGTTCTCTGAGTCTTTTGAGTTCATGGAAATTTACCATAAGAGGCCAGAAGAATTAGTCTACCCAAAACACCAACAAGATTGAAGCAGAGTGCCAAAAGGAGGGGGGCAGTCTTGTCCTGCCGTGCCAGGATGAGGCTGCATGGGTGACCACTCATCCCCACACCCCATGACCAATTCTAAATCCATAACAAAGAAATTTTTAAATGGCGTGTCTGCAGTCTCTTTCACCCATTTCACCTTTTCTCCTGCCTCAGTAATAAAGAAGTGAGCCTCTCCTAAGGAGAGGAGAAGTTCTAGGAGCCTGCATGGGTTGAGTTAAGGCATTTTCTCAGAATTTTGGTAGAGGACAAAAGAGACTAAAGTTGAATCAGAGCAACATGAAATCTGTGAATTTCATGGTGTTTTTCTGGGAGTTAGGAAATGATCCTTGAGGTTTTCAAGTAACTTCATTAAGTATCTAAATTTCTGCTCAGTCACTTATGGCTGTTGACAAGGGCTTCATTGAGTGAGACATGAGCCCTCAAGAAGAGTGGTTCAGGTGACGAAAGTCCCTAAGTGTTGCCGCATGAAGAAAAGCTTAAAGAATTGAGCCATTTAGCTAAAGGAGCATAAGTTTTGGGAAGAGGGGCCGAAGGGACATGTTTGTTCTACCTCAAGAGGTATAATTGAAATAATTGGTAGGAATCACAGGAGGGACAGAAACCTGCTCAATAATAGAAGAGAAATGTATTTAACTGACAGTGGGAAGCACAATGGCTTCCCAGATTGGGGAGAGGTGGAGGGAGGGGTTGGGGCTAACTGACAAAGGAAGGGCCCAAATTAAGTTTGGAGACTTCTCAAATGGAGCCATTCAAGCAGGGGAGAGCTTGGGAATGCAACTTGGTTTAATGATCTTCCTAAAACTCACCAGGATGAGGATGCAAGGAGGGGAGGGAAAAGCAACCAAATTTTTAAGAGCTCAAAACTTTAAGGCCAACAGAGGCCCAGTACCAACCTTCAGATGCCAAGGTCATTTTTTCCAAATAAATTCATCACCTCCAAAGCCATTCTTTTTTATTAAACAAATGATGGTCCTTTCTATTCTCTTGAAAGAAAAATAAGCAAATGCAAAAATGCTAACCCTTCTAACTTATCTATCCAATTTCCCTACCTTAGAACCTAGCCCCAGACAGGTTAGTCTTCTCTCTAGTGACAACTTGTATTGCCACAGTCCACAGCACCTCTAGCCTGAGGAGTTTGTCTGGGAAGTGTGGCATGCAGCTCATAATTGATAATCTCACTTTGGATTAAATCAGGGCTCCTAAAACAAACTCTGCCCTCCCCCAAGGTATTGGCCTCAGCAATTTCATCTCAAATGAAAGTGAGACCAAGTCAAACGCAGAAAATCCCCACAGCAGAAAAAGGCCAGCAGTCAAAACTAATGGCTGAAACCTTCAGAAGAGGCTATAGGCAAGAGCTGGGTCCCTTCCATCCCCGAACCAAGACTCAGGCAATTGCTGGCCGAGCATGACTCAGAAGATGTGCCTGTGAACAAAGCCCAGGCCTTTGGGCTGTGGGATCGTCGCGTCACACTCACCCTGGTGAGCCAGCAGGTGAGCTGCTCTGACTAGCACACCATATTTCTTTCTGGCCAGGATTTCTGCAGAGTCTGCTCCTCACAAGCAAGGCAAGAAATCTGAACAAGGCAACAGCAGCCACCGCAATGAATCAACACTCCGATGAGTGAACATGCACGTGAGCACCTCCTGCAACCTTGTCCCTAGGTAGGTGCAGGAGATTCATGGATGAAGGAGAGACGGGCCCTGCTCTTGAATGGCTCACAGAGCATGGGGACAAGCAGACACACAACCTCATAAGGGTGACATAACATAGTGAGGCCCCCATGAAGATGGGTCCTCTAAGGAACACAGATAAGAAAGCAATAAATTATTCCTGGGGAGCCCTTGCAGACATTATGTCATCTGAGCTAGAACTTCCAGACTGGCCAAAAAGGAAAGTCACACTAGGAAGAGGAAAGCCCATGAAGAAGGCTCAGAGGCGAGAGAGATATTTGCTAGAGCTATTTGGGTTAATTACAGGCTTAGGGTTAATTTTGAGAATGATTTTTTCAATAGATGATGATCCCTAAACTCAGAGTGTGTTGTAGGGTAGACTCAATGCCTTCCATTGAGGAACTTACCAGTGAAAAGTGACTGGCCAGAAGTGAATGTCAATTTGGCTCTAGAGCCAATTATGCTCATTTATCTGTCTATCAAAGTATACCAGGGGCCATGAATAGGGGTGAAAAAAAAAGATATCTTGGCCTAGGGAGTCTTCAACTTAAAAACTCATCTGCTTCTCTAACTCCATCCATTTACCTGCAAATGCCATGATTTTATTCTCTTTTATTGCTGAGTAATATTCCATTGTGTATATATGCTACATTTTTTTTATCCATTCATCTATTGAAGGGCATCTAGGTTGGTTCCACAGTTTAGCTATTGTGAATTGTGCTGCTATAAACATTGATGTGGCTGTGTCCCTATAGTATGTTGTTTTTAAGTCTTTTGGGTATAGACCAAGGAGAGGGACAGCTGGGTCAAATGTTGGTTCCATTCCCAATTTTCCAAGAAGTCTCCATACTGCTTTCCATATTGGCTGTACTGATTTGCAGTCCCACCAGCAGTATATGAGTGTGCCTTTTTCCCCACATCCTCGCCAACACTTATTGTTGTTTGTATGCATAATAGCTGGCATTAGAGAAGATAATGCTAAGTGATGTTAGTCAATCCTCAAAAAACAAATGCTGAATGTTTTCTTTGATATAAAAAGGCTGTTTCATAGTGGGATCAGGAGCAGGAGCATGGGAGGAACAGACTCTAGATAGGGCAGAGGGCTTGAGGGGAGGGGAGGGGAGGGGGCATGGGGTTATTAATGATGGTGGAATGTGATAGACATTATTATCCAAAGTACAGGTATGAAGACACAAATTGGTGTGAATATACTGTGTATACAACCAGAGATATGAAAAATTATGCTCTATATGTGTAATAAGAATTGTAATGCATTCCACTGTCATATATAAATTAAAAAATAAAGTAAAAACTCATCTGCTGAGCAGAGAAGACCACTGTGGATGTAGAATAGCATAAAAATGTGAGGTTGAAGGGAAGTGTTTGGGAAAACACTGGAAAAGTCAACAGGCCAGACCGTTACATAGGAACATGACTTCTCGTGCTCTCTACAGGAACACCGAATAAAGATAAATACATGAGAGATAAACTGCCATCGAAATTCAGCTGCCTCAGTTCTCCCCTGGCCACATTTTAGACGAAGATGTTTGACAAGACAAAGTGGTTCATGCTTTAGGCTGACGGGCTGGCTGGCATCTGTCCAGGATAAACCTTGTTAGTAAAGCGATCTCTTCCCCACCTCCCGGGAGACCGCAGCTGCCTGCTGAATGAAGCTACCAGCACTCTCCAAACTTTTCTCCTTATGAATTTTAGGAAGGAAATCACATTGTGGGTCACCAATGTGCCTACACTAATGAGGTCAAAGGAAAAACAATAGACAGGATTATTTACAATCTCATCAAATCCAAGGGACAATACTTTCTCATTTCATTCCCTGGTTTTCACTGAAAGGTAATTAGATGAACACACCTGTCTTTATATTTAATTTTTGAAGTCCATCTGAGAATCGTTCTCACTCTTGGAGGACCAAAAGAGGTAGTGGGAAACTAAAAGAAAAATGAGGTAGGTGGATGAGAAGAAGAAGCCTAACTGGGCTTACACGTTACAGCCACTCAATTTTGAGTGACCTTGGGCAGTTCTCTCTACCTGTCCCCAGATGTCTTCCCATTCAGTCAAGTCTGTCTGGAAAGATTGACTTTCAGGTTGATTGATAAATTTGTTTAAACTTTTGAGTTCAAGCTTAAGATTCAGATTAAAATAGCATTTATTCATATATCCATTTAATATTCTCATTTTCTACCATGTACCAGGAATTGTCCCAGACCCTGCCTTGGATTTAATGAGTTGCTTATTCCTTGTTCCAAAGAGAATATGAGGCAATTTGATATAATTCAGTACAATAAAGGTCAATTTCAAAAATAAAAAATAATATTGGGCATTATATAATCAAATATATGTAACAGAGGTCTCTTTTTAATTATTTGCTGGAAATGGGCCACCAATGGAACTCTGAGTTTCCTAGAGGACAATAGGAAAAGGGAAATATGATCTATTTCATAACTTTCTGTGTCTATAAGGTACTAGTAGCATCAAAGCTATTTCTGATGCTGAGATCTGAATATTTAATGTCAGCTTGACATAGTTAAATACTTCAAACTACAGAAACTTAATTCAACAAACATTTGCTCACACCTACTCTCGACCAGGCCCTGTGCCAGGTATTAAAATGAGTGAGATGAGTCAGATCCCGCCTGTGCTCTGCAAGTCTTTCCTAAACATAAACTGTCAATCAGGACTCCCCAGCTACCATGGTGAATTCCTCCCCATTCCTGACTATGCCCTGCCACCCACCCCTGAGAGGGACAGATTAAGAAGCTACTTTATAGAGGTCCTTTTTAGCTTAGGGGAAATCCCAGCAGAGCATTGAAGCTGTGGATACAGAGATATAGAGATGGGAGCAGGGGTTGGGGAGGGGGGTTCTCTGAAGCTTTCCCCTCCCCACCTCCACTCCTGCTCTGGAACGTGTATCTGGAACCACAAGCACAGGGAATTTGTGGTTGTTTTTAAAGGCTTTATCGTCAGTAATTACTTTGTTTTGCAATGCTTTAAAGTGCTACCATTGGCCAATGAAAACCATCAGACCTCAAACCCTCAAACCCCTCTGCCCTGCCTGAAGGGCCAGCACCAGGGAATGCAACTCTCCCTAGAGCAGTCAGATTTCTCCCAGGAACTTGACTGAGAAAATATTCTACCCTTATAGACATAGCTCTAGAGGTCTGTGGAGGCACCTATTTCAATGTCCTCATTTTTCCAGGAAGGAACCTCATCAAGACCCATTAAAGAAAGTGAGGCGTGGAGCAGTCCAGTTGACTTACTGAAGGCCACACAGGGCACAGCAGGGCCTTGACTTCAGGAATTCCCCCATTCCTGAATCCTATTTAGGATTTCAAATCATAGCTCCCTCGGAACTGTGGCTTCCTGAGATTAAGACCACGGCAATCTCTCTCCCATTTCTGCATCCTCAGTCATTTGGAGCATGTTAGAAACATTCACTGCTTTGTTTGGGGTACAAACTATGACATTCTTAGCACAGTGGAGCACCTGGGGGTTGTGGGGTTAATAAAAAATAAAAATGTGGATTCCTGGACCCTACTCCAAAACAAGTAAATCATAATGGCAGGTGATTCTCGTGTATAGGTGGGGATCAGAACCACCATCCAGCTTCTCATAGAACCAAAGCATGGCCTCCTGCCTCAGGCTGGAGCCCAAGGTCACAACGCATCTCAGAATTCATTGTTCTTGGAAGGTTAGTTCCATTGGGATGTCCTTGCCAATGCTTTTACCATGGCAGTCCCAGGGTATTCAAAATCAAGAGGACCCCTTTTCCCTGTTGACGTTCACATACTGCCATCTAGTGGTTGCTGTGGCTTCTCCAGGAGAGGATCACAAAGACACACTCCTATCCCTGCTGGATCAGAGATCTAGCTTGCAGGGTGCCAGAACCTCAAGCAGTTTTACTATTTGGACGCTCTTTACTTACAAAGCAGTCCATGGTTTCTTCTTCCAGAACGTCTACGGACAGCCCAGGGTAGAAGGGAGCCCAGGTCCAAACAGGATGAGGAGGATAATCTTGCAAGCTCAAGAATCCGCATGTGAGCCCTGGCTCCGCTACATGCCAGTCATGTGACCTTGGACACGTCATTTCATTCCTTGTGCTTCAGTTTACTCATTTGAAAGATGGAGAAAATAACTTGGCTCTCTACCCTGCCAGGAAATTTTTATACCAGTGAAGTCATTAATGTGTGAATTTGCTCCAAATATCCACAATCATGAAAATAAATACACACACAAACACACACACATTATATATATGTTGTTATGCACATTCTGACACATGGTATGTGGACAGTAAGTGATTTAATATTTAATTCAGTGATTAAATATCTGGGAGCTAAACCTATGACCTTGAGTCCTATGATCATAAAGGTGAGAAAATTACCTTTCAAATGGGTGGATTTTTGACGTGATGGGGAAAATACACATTCACTGACAAGAGGCAAACTAGATTGGCTAAAAGACCACCAAAGTGAGAATCCCTGAGGTGGGGTCATTAGCGTCTCCCTAACCCAGTCTTCCATTTAAAGAGGCCATTGGGAGAAGACTGTGGACATGTTTGAACTCCTTGAAGGCATCCCAACCAGGAAAATCCAAGGTGCACTCTCAATCCCAGAAGACGAGGTGGGAAAGCAGAGCAGGAAGCTGCAGGG